>NC_048439.1:15778735-16038102 GCF_004353265.1 Vitis riparia
TTATGTTTAATTTTGAGAAAATATTTAAAAGAAAGTATTAAAAGAAAATGATTTTTTTGCATCTATGAATGTTATGTGGAAATGTAAAAAATACAAAATAAAAAAAATCTCAAAATTTTCTTTCCCATTTTTAAATATGAGGTCTACATTTCTCAAAGTATTTCCTTTTCTTCCTCATTTCTTCCATAACCATAGAATATATATATATAACCAACATATTAAATCAATAGAGCTTCATTATTGCAAATTGATCATTATTATTATTTTTAATATTAGTTTTATTCATACATATAGGTTATAAAGATGTAAGAATGTTATGATTTGTTTTTCATATTGAAAGTTTTGGTACAATCACATATATTGCATGATAAATGAGATATTTGCTTGTTAAAGTTATAAATATCATAAAACTCATTAGTGTAATTTAGATTTGAAATAGATTAAGTGGTTTTTGGGTCAATTAGTTCTTTACTTAATATTGTAATTCTAAATTTTGTTATAAAGAATGGAGTATTGGAGGAAATTATACAATTTCAGGTAACTTGGAATAAGTGTGGCCATGGCAAGGAAACTTTCAATATAGATATTGGTAGACTGGCTATTGACTGTTTGGTTGGTAAATCAAACATAGAATGGTCTTTCATCCTTTGTTCTAGGAGTATGGGAGGATATTAAACAAAATAAAAATAAAATATAAATATAAAATTATTTTTATGGAAAATTTCTATATCCTCCACTAGCTAATTGATAGAGATAATGAAAATGATGTTTTTTTTTTTTCATTTGATTTTAATGAAACACCTCATAGGTGTACGTGTTATCATGCCCATATGATATTAATGTCCAAAAAAGTCCAACAATTCATTATATCACAAGAGGATGTAATGCCATAGTTTATAAACATATGCATGATCATAAATAATTTCTTGAAAGTAAGGTAATATTCATTTTTGCACCTCAACATAAATCATATGCATTTTGACCAAATAATAATTCAACATATATTTCATGCCTTTAGAGAAATCAAACAAGTGACATACATATAACATATGCAAGAGATATTTATTTTACGAAAAGGTTAGCAAAATCATGCATATCATAACTACTCACAAAAATTCTCATAATCAAAAGTATAATAGAACTCATAGTATGATGGCTCAACAAAGTCCAAATCCTCTCCTAGCAAAAGAAAGTTTAAGTCGACTTAGAGAATTGGAAATTTTATATATAAAAAGGAAATCTATGATTCTAAGTTCTACTAACTCTCTTTCTTAATCATATGACTCTCTCATTGAAATATGAAATTTCCTAAAAATTGAAGGTTAGGCAAATGGAGTCCAATTCAAGTGAAAATTGAGTAAAATAGCTTGTTTATGAGTGCAGAACCCTTAAAAATTAATTTTTGAGTTAAATATTCATCAAATGATAATCGATTAAGCCTCAACTTAAATTAGTTCTAGATTGCTCAAAACAGAGTATGTTGCAATGCTTTTCCTTTTCTTTATCTTTCTCATCAATCAAGCAAGTTCCAAAAATAATGAAACTGTCCAAATCTAATATATTTTGAGCCTAGAAGATTTTAAAAAATATTTTATGAACTTAAAACAAAACCTAATAGTACCAAAACTCTCAAAAATAAAAATTGTCTCAGCATACCTTGCTGAAAATCCATTAATATTTCCTTATTCAAACGAATTCATAATTTCATGAAATTAGATTCTATAATTTTCCTTTTGATTCTAATAACATATAAAAATAATTAAGAATCATGATAATTAGAAAAAATATCCCAGAACTTTAAGAAACATAAGTGGGTCAATGCTGTCTTAGTTGGACCACTTTGTTTTCTTACCCATTTGTTGAGAATTTTTGTACTAGCCTATCAATGTCCAAATGAGGTGAAATTTATATGTGATATTCCTTAAGGAGTCTTGAAAAGCATAATTTAGAGTAAAATATTTTATAGAAACAATCCTGAAATTTTTGAAAAGTATAATTGGTCTAATTGTCCCTGTGAACCTCACCCCTGTATTTCCCAATCTATTCGAAATTTTCTCATGGGGCAAACGTAGTCCAAATGTAACAAAACTTGAATGGTTAGACTCATTATTGAGTTTATCATTTGGTAAAAATAATTAAGGATTTTAATACTTTACCAAAAATTCCAAAATTACTAGCTGGTCAGAATATCTATCTATCTATCTATCTATCTATATATATAAAGGGTATTCTCATTCTTGGGAAACCCCTTTTTCTCATGAAATTATGTCTGTAAACCCAACTCAATCTATTATGTTAGATTGTTTGAACTTGATTTGGATTCTTCCAATGTTGAACTAAATTAGAGTTCACCCATTATGGGTTGAAAAGAATCACCAATTTCCCCTTGAGTATGAACATCATAGGATATCATTTCCATCCATTTCTAAAAATTTATATGTGAATCAAACTTAAATTATAATATTTTTCTTCACTTTATTGACAACCAAACAATCCAAAACGTAAGAGAAATTGGTTAAAAAAATATATAAAAAAAATTTCACACTTGTTAAAACCTACTCTCTAACAATACTTGCCCAAAGAAGAGGTGGAGAAGAAGAAGAAAATAGAAGAAGGAAAAATATAAGATGAGATTACTTACCTTTACTCCTCTAAGTAGAGATGAAAATCTCTATTCCATGATGTTTGAATCCCATTTTTACATCATTTTCCCTCAACAAGTTTTCAAAAGAGGAGAAGGAAAAGCAGCAGAAGAAGAAATATCTAGGCAAAAATGAAGAGAAGTGGTTTTTCTTTAGATTTTCCCTTTAATATTTCCTTTTCAAATATAAGTTGATGGCAATTCCTAAATGTGACATAGTCCTGCAGTTGATCATTTCAGAATTTTTGGGAGTATTGCATTCGCCCATATTCCAGACCAGAAGAGAATGAAAGTAGATGACAAAGATGAGAAGTGCATTTTTCTTGGTGTGTGCTTGTGATCAATTAAAAGCCTACAAGTTGCACAATCCTATCACTAAGAAAATTATAATCAGTTGGGATGTCGTATTTGATGAAGAAACATTCCGGCCATGGAGCAACAATGATGTTGGTTAACAAATTCTTACAGATTTTTCTAATGAAAATGAAAGAGAAAAGGTTGCAGCCTTTACAACTTGTTCCAGCATTTCCTGTACCTGAGCATTATAATTCAAGGGCTCAATAACAGCCAAGAATTCCCCATAGTCTATTGTTCCACTATTGTCAATGTCGGCTGCATCCAATGTTGTGTCATCTTTGAGAATCTTTCCAAATGCAATCAACTGATAACACAGCTCATATAGTGTCCATTGATCTAACTTGCACAACCTTGGCCAGAGGTACTTTTGAATGGACTCTAGCATAGGGCACCATTTGAGGAGATACAACTGAAGCGGGTCTAGTAGTGAGTGGAGAGGGACCTGTCTTAATCTCCCAGATACTTGACTAACATTTGTGTCCTTGGGAAAGCAAACTGATGCAGTGTTAACAACCTCACACTTTCCATACTTTGTATACATATCAGCCAGTGCATTCCCCAAGAACAAGCCCAAGACCATCCATTTCTGATTAATAAATCCATCAATCCACTTCCCAAAATCAAGTGCATAAAAAAAATTAAAGAAAAAGAATAGAGACCAGAATAGAGGGGAACCAGAGAAAACAAGAAAAAATTTAATTCATATCTGTTTGTTAGATATGAATCCAAAATTCTATCTATCTCTATCTGTTGAATATGAATTAAATTTTGTTTGTCTCTCCTTCTTTTATGGTTTTGATCCATTGGATATTAATCCAAATTCTGTGTGTCTCTCATTTTTCTATGGTTTTATGTCTACTTTTGTCTCTCTTCTTTGATCTTTCCTTGATAGTTTTGTGTTTTTTTTTCCTTATTTTTCTTGTTCTTGTTTTTTTTCCCCTCTCTCCTTGATAGTTTTATGTCTTCTACTACTTCTTCTTCTTTGAGCATATACTTTTTCTATACCTACCGAGTCTCATAATGTCTCTAAGTCTAAATTTGTTCACATTGATCCTTTTGTGGATGATATTGATAGTTTTCATGCAGATATTGATACTTTGGTTTTTTATTTTTATGCTCTTTCCTCTCCTCCTATAACTACTCCTAAAAGTTGTTTTTGATCATCTTTGGCAACAGGCTATGATTAAGGAACTTTTTCTTTACATAAAACTAATACTTGGTATTTGGTACTTCAATTAAGTGGTACAAAGCTTGATTGATTGCTAAGGAATTTTCTCAATAGTATGATTACAAAGTTGTTTACCAAGTCACACCCACTTTCCCATTTTTTATTTTCAATTGACAAACTCTCAATGCTTTTTACAGTAGCATTGTGAGTTTGTGGGGGGATATTAGAAGTTATTAATATATTTAGTTACTTTTGGAATTAAGCCCTGAAAAACACGATATGACGTAACAAAGTTAGATTTAACTATCCCCTTGCTATCTTTTTAGTGTATTGATATTGATTTAAGCATTCAGTCCATGTCTCTTACATTATATATGGCTTAGGTGCTTTAGGAGTTGTAAAGAAGATATAAGTCATGGGTTCTTTATAAGTAGATTAGTTGCCCATAGTCAGTTCATGGATTTGTGCAATCTAGTAGAAATTGTAGTGCACCACTTTCTAATTGGAGGGATGACTTGTCTTGGCCGTTGGGATGGGTTTCCTATGATAAGTGCACTAGTGTATGTAATGTACACTAGATAGGGCCTATGATGAATCAAGACGCAAGAATATCAATTTTCAAGATTCACCAAGCTACTATACTGCATGGACTCTAAACCTTGAGAGGATATTGAGCTTGTGCCAAAATCAAAGGAGGCTTTGACCTCTGAGTGAATACCTAAAGTGGTTATATATCCTTATGGATTAAGCCACTATTGATGGAGGTTGGTGGAAAAAGGTACTATCAATAGAGGCACCATGATATCTCATAGGATTGAGACAGTGTGTCTCCTTGGGTGATCCAAAGAATATGTGATCACGAAATTTGTGGCCACTATAATTCCTTTAGTGGAATTTGACATATGCTCCTTGGAGTTAGAGTATATCAGTTGATCACATAATAAGTGGGATCTATAACTCAAGGATTTGAGAGGTAATCTTGATAGGTGATAACAATACCTTATTAGATTACGGACACCAGTTCATGGAGAGTTTGCATGTAGTGGATAGTAGGTCACTGACTCGAGTTTTGTCTCATTGTTATTTACAAAAGGTATTGGAGTGTGGTTGATTATCTTTAGTGGAATGTTGAATCAACTTTATAATTGGATTATGAGGGAGCCAGTACACCTATGGGTCCCAATGGTCTTGCTCTAAGTTCACATACCATGATGGCAAGGTTTGTGAAGGTTGGATTGACTCTAGGTTCCTTCTTGTACATAAGGGCATTTTGGTAACTATGCAAGGTTGCACAAGGGATAATAAACAAGGTCTTTGGATTAATGGGCTAATTAATTAATTAGATAACCCTATGTGGTTAATTAATCAATGACCTATTTTGGGCTAGATTAAATAACTCAAGCCTTGATGGGCTTAAGTCACTTAAGCCCAATAGGCAACCTTATAAATTCCTCCTTATAGGTTAGGGTTTCCTAATGACTTTCCTAAAAGGATGGTTGCAAGAAAGAAATCTTCTGTGACCTGTATATGAGTTCTTTTTCCCATGCTTCAATCTGTGAGAGAATGTATCTTCCCCACATATGGGACATGCAAAATATCCTTTAACTACACAACCAGATAAGTTTCCATATGCAAGAAAATCATTGATTGTCCATAGTAGAACAGCTCTTAATGTAAAGACCTTTTGCTGATGCACATCATAACATTCAACCCCTACATCCCACAACATTTTTAAGTCATCCAATAATGGTGCTAAATAAACATCAATGTCATTTCCAGGTTGTCGTGGACCTAATATTAATAAAGATAGCATCATAAACTTCCTTTTCATGCACAACCAAGGAGGAAGGTTGTAAATGACCATTATAATAGGCCAACAACTATGTCTACTGCTCATTGAACTATGAGGATTTATACCATCTGCTGAAATGGCAAGTCTAAGGTTTCTAGGTTCTGAAGCAAAATCAGGCCATCTATGATCAACTAGCTTCCATGATGGGGAGTCAGATGGATGACTCATTTTACCATCAAATTCTCTTTCTTGAGCATGCCATATGAGGTCTTTTGCAATTTTTGGGGACTGAAACAATCTTCTAAATCTTGGAATAGGAGGAAAATACCACATTACTTTTGCAGGGACTCCCTTCCTCTTTTTAGTACCTGTTCCATCTAACTTCCATCTTGAAGTTCCACAAGTAGGACAAGAAGTTGCATCCTTCAACTCATTTCTATACAATATGCAATCATCGGGACATGCATGTATTTTCTCATATTTCATTCCCAATGTATTCAATGTTTTTTTTGCTTCATACATAGACAGAGGCAACTCCTTGTTTAGAGGCAACATATCTCCAAGAATACTTAAAAGCTCTGAAAAGCTTTTATCAGACCATCCATATCGTGCTTTCAAGTTGTATAATTTGACCAATGCAGATAACTTTGTAAAGTTTCTACAACCAGAATATAAAGGTTTTTGAGCATCTTCAAGTAATGTTTCAAACAATTTTGGGTCATTCTTACGATCATCATATGCAACTTGAACCATTTCTATTGTACTATCCACATCGTTAAATTCAACTGTATGATGCCATTCTGCCCTACTAGTTGGTGGTCCACTTGGAGCAACGTCTCCATGCCAATACCATGTATGGTAACTCTGATCAATTCCATAGAAGAATAAATGTTCTCTAATTTTTTGAGGAGTGTGGAATATCATATTACCACACTAAAGGCATGGACATTTAATGGAGTTTTTATATGTGGAATATTGTAATGCAAATGTGATAAAGCTTTCTACCCCATCTGCATAATCCTTTGATCTCCTATCCTTTGACATCCAAGAACGATCCATTTGATGTACAAGAGATAAACACAACTCCTAGATACCACCAACACCTAAAGTTATTAATAAAATCCTATTAATAGGCTTAAAATATATAATCTACCAAATTAAAATTTCCCACATTGTCACAAAACTTAGACCAATCCAAAAAACGACAATGTGCAAGTCATCTAACAATAAGCAATATGACAAGAAACATAATTAGTATATTAGGTTATTCAATATTAGCATAAAAATGGATCTTAGTTCATTCATGATGTTTGCTTTATTCATGAATAGGAATGAAAAGCAAGATCTAACTTTTAGTCTTCTCTTATATTATTGAATACACCAAGTTTGAAAATTTTAAAACACATAACCACATGAGACAATGATACCATGAACTAAAACAATTAACGAATGGAACTAAGATTCGAATGAATAGAAGCAAGTGATTTATACATGATTTAGGCATTCTAACATCTCCAACATCCTTAATTAGGTGGTGGTTCCTATCCCATATAGGAATACCTAATCCCTATGTGTCAATTGCCAATATACTTAAATTCATTTTAAAGAAGTTTCAGCAGCATTTCCCTATAGTTCTCCAAGTACACAAAATGGATAAGGCACAATATGTGACCTTGTCCAAATATGCACTCAGAGAACAAGAAGAAAGACTACCAAATTTTCTAAAAATTGAATTAAGAACAAGCAATTAACTTTATAGATATCATGTTTTCCTATACTGTCCAACTGGACAATTTAAACATCATTTGCAGAGAAAATATCTTTATCACATGGAAGACAAATTTAGTAGTTGTCAACTTGAAACTAGCTTAAATATACCCACATTTCACATTTTGACAACTTATTGTCTTAGTATGTAATAAGAGAAACTTTTGTCTCACAATGATACTTGAATGGGAATTCAAGGTTTCATGCATTCATAGTTGATTAAAACTAAAATATAAATACTTATTAAAATATTACATCTAGTTATGTATGATAAATTATTCATATCAATTGCAATGGTGAGAATAGGAAAATATTGTTTGTAAGCATCACATTTTAGGCCTAAGTTCACAAACTTGGCTAAATCCATTAAAGACCCACTACATAAAGTTCATGTTAAAATTGGTTCATCTCCAACCCCCAAAATGATTTATCAAAGTTTCTCATTTTTTAGAGTCTTGATTAATTAGATAATCAATATAGATACATATAATTTGTATTAATATAATATCATGATATTTTTTTCATTTTGTTTTTAGGCTTAGACTTGGGTAGATTTCCCAAGTAAGGCCAAAGTAGAGCTAGGCCGCACCTTGACATGTGTTCTACTTATGTTGGGGGTGACCATTCTAGTTTGTGGTCATAAGTGGGGTGTCAAATCTCAATTAGTTTATTGAATAAATGAACCAAACATGACGTTATTATTAATTAGATAACATGTTGTGTAACCCATTTAAAAATGAAGTTGAATAGCATCTTTTGTAACATAAGCAATGAAGCCTATGTCAGATTGTGAAGCTTAAATTAGTAGTGTTAGCCCAAGGGTTCTCCTAATCATGTTTTGATGATAACAAACCATGGTTAAGTGACTAATTGTTTTAAATTGTTAAGAATATCAAGCATAATCTCAAAAATTCATCAAGGACCAAACGAATACGGGATCGAGATTGTCACACCCCAATTTTTTTTTATTATTATTATTTATTCTTCAACTAAACAATTGATACTCAAATACAATATAAGTGCTCTAAAAAATTTAAATGTAGAGTTCCTACTTGAATTTATTCAAAAAGAGGATATGGAAAACCTGTTATAAAGAGTACATCCTGTATTAAACATTATGACTATTAAGTTAACAAAATATGTTTTCTTTCACAAAAGAAACTTGTACAACATTAATTTACATATACCAAGCCCCATTGTTTACTACGGGTAGCACATACTACAAGTGTATCTGACAAATATATACATTACATCATTCCAACAAAAGGTTTAGTCTTGATACAAAAGGCATGGCCTCAAAAGACTTTCAATATGAGTAAACAACATCCAATCACAGTAAAGCATTGCTCAAGCATTATTTCCTGCATAGGTCTTCTGACCTGCATCTAGAGGTGGAAGGGATAGGGTGAGTTCACAACTCAGTAGGAAAGTTTATAACCATCCTAAGTATACCCTTAAAAACCATGAATTAAACGTTTAATAGCATGCATGATAAACATTTCATAACCATTAACAAATGTGTAATCATGTCAAACATGTATGCATGTGTTTGTTGGTTTCATCATTACTTTTCCCCATTCATCCTTTCACAACTGATAAATTGCTGACTCCCAACAATCTACACAGCAGATACAATGCTCCACAAGAAACTCGATCAATATAATAATGACTATTCTGGGACATCACCCAAGGGCAAGTCATACCCCGTGTCTTTTGGGACTCATACCCAAGGGCAGGACCAACCTCATGTCTTTAGGGACTAAAACCCAGGGGCAGGACCAACCCCATACACCCACATCGGAGTGTCTTCCTCGAGGGCTTTAAGGATTTTCACCCAAGGACCCACGGTCCCACATAAACAATATATCAATTGATAATGCCTGTAGCATCACATAAGCACTTCACCACCAATAAATTCTCTGAATATCATCTATGATAACTCCATATCCTTCTTGCAATGCAACCCCACCATGAACCATTTCGACCACACAAACCATGAATCTTCATACCAATATACGTTCCAATATCACGGTAACATCTCAATGCAATAAAACAAGATGCAATGACACTTTAAAACATTTTATGAAATCATAGAATAACATGAAATTCCAACAAATAATTCAAGGAAAGAAATCAAATACACCATAGAGTAGCATAAAATTCCCTACCTTACACCGACTTCCTTTTTGTGTTTCTTCTAAGTAGGCGATCTTTACCTATTACAAGGAACTGAAATGAAACAACATAATTTAGGTTTTAGTTTATTGTTGCAAATTTTTAATTCTCACATTCTCTAATCTATAACCTACATGTTTCAAATCAAATTTGAATTGAATTAAACAATATTTACAATGCATATTAATTTCCCTAATTAATTACCAAACACCAATTCTTTTGATTTTCTTAAAGCCTAACCTATTAACAAATCCCAAGTGTCCAAATAACCCAATTCATCACATGTTTACTAATCTATTTTTCAATCAAACCAAATTAAACAAGATTTATGCTGATCTTACCATTAATAAAATACTTAACTTAAAATAATTTAATCTTTAATTAATTGTGATTCTTAACTAAAACGGGTTTATAGCTAATTATACTCAACTTTTACACAATTTTTACCGTTAATTCTTTTCAACATACCATTAGGAACCAAAATAAACGAAAATTACAAAATTAAACAACTTGCTTACCTCAAATCTACACTTTCTCTCTCTAGATTCTCTCTCTAACCCAAGTTGCTGCAGGTGAAATGGTGCAAAACGAGCTGCAGCCCCCTTATAAAGGGTCTCCATGCACCCAAGCACGAGGTGGCAGCCCACATGGCTGCCACCAATCCACCCAAGTAGGAGGTGGCAATCCACTAACTCCAATTTCCCAATTTTGCACTTTAGTCCTTCAAGTTATCAAAAATAAAACCCATAATTGCCCATTAGTCCTTTTGGTTTTCATAACCCTAATCAGTCCCTAAGAACCTAATAAGCATGCTTAGATCATTAACTACTCCCACTTAACCTTAATCAAAGTTTAATTCATAATTAAACATGATTAGCACTAAACTAGTTTTAACATCTAATTAAGCAAGCTTAAAGTTAAGTACTAAAATAATCATTATTGCCTAATTAATTCAATAGTACTAGGTGTTACAGAGATCATTTGGAAGACTTGTGATCATAGGAAATGAATGTAAGATGATAGCATGAGTGCACTTAGGATGTTCATACCTTTTCATGCATCTTAGAAAACTCGGTTTATTCTTTAAAACTTGATTTTCTTTAAAACCTGAGTTTTATCAAATATATCCTAGGCAAATTGATTCAAAATTGGCATATTAACTCACCTAAAGACCTTGCCTAAGTATTGGAAAAGAAAGAAATAAAAAAGGATAGGTTTTCGGGGCCAAAAGGCTCAACCGGTCGAGGCTATGGCCAACCAGCTCAACCGGTTGGGGAACCGGTCGACTGGTTTCCCTTGTCCGGTCGAGGTCCGGTCGAAGGAGGCACAAAAACCTTTTCTCTCTCCCAGTAGCTTTCTCTTCCCGGTCGAGGTCCGGTCGATGTCCGGTCGAGGCAACGGTAACCTGCCATGCATTAAATGCTCCAACGGCTAGTGATCCGGTCGACCCTTTGCTCGTCTGGTCGAGGCTACTTTCTGCTGTTTTTGTCTCCCGAGCTTAGAAACCTATAAATTGAGAGCTCCTCTTCATTTATGACTAAGAGAACAATTGCATTCAAAGCCTACCTACCTGTTCTTGATCTAAAAGCTCTCATTTTCTTTCTTAGTGCATTAAACCATCACTTGCATATTCTTAGTACACTATTGTAATGCATCCTAGCTTTCTCTTGTACTTGAGCCATCCTTAAGCTAGGTTGAGAGTTTCATCCTTGTGTAAACTGAGTGTGAAAGCCTTCAAGTGGTTCAAATCTTGACGAGATTGTGTAAGAGCCCATTGGAGCCGGAATCCAAGTGTAAGACAATTGAAAGCTTGATTGAAACTTCAAGTTAGTGGAACCCTCACTCGGTTAGGAGATTGAGGAGAGTGGACGTAGGCAAGGGAGTGTCGAACCACTATAAACCCGAGTTTGAATTCTCTAACTTTATCTCTTTCCTTTATTTATTTTGTGCATATATTATTGTGTGGAAAAAGATTTTGAAAAAACCAATTCACCCCCCCCCCCCCTTTTGGGTATTTTCCTTTATTATTCATAGCCTTTGTTTTATCAATTGGTATCAGAGCTAGACCTCTTGCTTAAGACTCAATCGTCTAAGAGGAAAATGGCTATTCCATCAAGCTCATCTCAAACTAAAAATTGTTCAAAACATAGAGCTCCATTCTTTAAGGGAACCGACTATCCCTATTGGAAAGCTAGAATGACTTGGTACTTACAATCAACTGATTTAGATGTATGGGATGTCATTGAAGATGGCCCAACTCTTCCCACTAAATTAGTTGATGGAGTTTTGGTTCCAAAACCCAAGAAAGAATGGAATGAGCTTGATAGAAGAAATTTTCAATTAAATGCTAAAGTCGTTTTTACTTTGCAATGTGCTATGGATAGGAATGAATATAATAGAATATGCCAATGTAAATCTGCTAAGGAAATTTGGACATTGCTTGAAATAACTCATGAAGGAACTAATCAAGTGAAAGAGTAAAAAATTAATATACTTGTTCATAACTATGAATTGTTTTCAATGAAAGAAACTGAAACTATTGTTGAAATGATCACTAGGTTCACTGAAATTGTCAATGGCCTTGAAGCATTGGGAAGGGTCATAAATGAATCCGAAAAGGTGATGAAGATATTGAGGTCTCTCCCCTCAAAGTGGCATACAAAGGTCACCACTATTCAAGAAGCTAAAGATTTGACCAAGCTATCTATGGAAGAACTCTTAGGGTCATTAATGACTTATGAAATCAGTTTGACAAAGCAACTATAAGAGAGTGAAGACAAAAAGAAGAAAAGCATAGCTCTCAAGGCTACAACCAAGGAAGAAGAAGATGTTGAAGAAGAAAAACCAAGTGAAGAAGATGATGATTTAGCTCTCATCACAAGAAAGCTCAACAAGTACATGAGAGGTGAAAGGTTTAGAGGGAAAAAGTTTACCTCTAGAAGAAATCCCTCAAGAAGGGAATCCTCATCACATGGTGACAAGGAAAAATGGGAAGAGAAAGGAGATTTGATATGCTTCAAATGCAAAAAGCCGGGACACATTAAATATGATTGTCCTCTCTACAAAATTGAAGCCAAGAGAAGAATGAAGAAGGCAATGATGGTCACTTGGAGTGAGAGTGAAGAATCTTCCGAGGAAGAAAAGGAAAAAGAAGTAGCAAACATGTGCTTCATGGCAATAGATGACCTTGATGAGGTAAACTCTAACTCTAGTGATGAAGATATGCATGTTATTTTTGAAGAACTATATGAGGATTTTGAAAACCTTAGTTTGAAAAATAATTCTCTTAAAAAGAGAATTCAAGAACTTGAAAAAGAACTTAAGGAAGTGAAAGAAAAGTTTTCGATTGATGAAATCTCTAAAACTCATCTTGAAAAAGAGAATGAGATTTTAAGAAATGAAAATGAAATTTTGAAAAAGAAAAATGAATGGTTGACCTCCTCTCTTTCAATTTTCTCTTGTGGACAAAATTCCTTTGAAATGATCTTAGCAAGCCAAAAATATGTTTTTGACAAACAAGGACTAAGATTCAAATCTTCAAAGAACCAAAAGTATTTTAAAAACTATTTTGTAAAATAATCCTCAAGTGAATGTCCTTCCACTATTTGTAACTTTTGTGGAAGAGGAGGGCACATTAGTAGTACATGTCCCTTAAGAAATGGTGCTCAAAAGAATTCAAATGCTAAGGTTAAAAAGGTTTGGATTGAAAAATCCAAAGTCACTAACCCTTAAGGACCCAAAAAGACATGGGTACCTAAACCAACTTGAATTCTATTTTGTAGGGCTCAAAGGAGGATAAGTGGTTCTTGGATAGTGGGTGCTCAAGACACATGACCGGGGATGAATCCAAGTTTGCCTTCCTTACAAAGAGAAAAAGAGGATATGTCACCTTTGGAGACAATGAAAAAGGAAGAATCATTGGTCAAGGTAACATAGGTAATGGTACATCCTCCCTTATTGAAAGTGTTTTATTAGTAGATGGTTTAAAAGACAATCTTTTGAGCATTAGTCAACTTTGTGACAAAGGTTTTAAAGTAATTTTTGAAGCATCTCATTGTATCATCAAGGATATTCAAAATGACAAAACCATCTTCATGGGCCATAGATATGAAAATGTATATGCTATAAATATTTCAAAACATGATGACCATGATAGATGTTTTTCAAGCATGCATGATCAAAGTTGGTTGTGGCATAGGAGGTTGGGACATGCTAACATGGACCTCATTTCCCAACTCAACAAAGATGAACTCGTTAGAGGCCTTCCCAAAATTAATTTTCAAAAAGACAAAATTTGTGAAGCTTGTCAAATGGGAAAGCAAATCAAAAACTCTTTTAAAAACAAAAATTTCATCTCAACATCTAGACCTCTTGAATTGCTACACATGGATTTATTTGGTCCTTCTAGGACACCTAGTCTAAGAGGAAAATCTTATGCTTATGTCATTGTGGATGATTTCTCTAGATACACATGGGTCTTGTTTTTAAGTCAAAAGAGTGAAGCTTTTTATGAGTTTTCAAAATTTTGTAACAAGGTTCAAAATGAAAAGGCTTTACAATCACTTGCATTAGAAGTGATCATGGGAGAGAATTTGAGAATTTTGACTTTGAGGAATATTGCAATAAGCATGGTATCAATCACAATTTTTCGGCTCCTAGAACTCCTCAACAAAATGGGGTAGTTGAAAGGAAAAATAGAACTCTTCAAGAAATGGCTAGAACCATGTTAAATGAAAACAATTTGCCAAAGTATCTTTGGGCCGAAGCGGTAAACACTTCTTGCTATGTTTTGAATAGAATATTGTTGAGGCCCATTCTTAAGAAAACTCCCTATGAGCTTTGGAAAAACAAGAAACCCAACATTAGCTATTTCAAAGTCTTTGGGTGCAAATGTTTTATATTAAACACCAAAGATAATCTTGGAAAATTTGATGCAAAATCCGATGTTGGAATTTTTCTTGGCTACTCAACTTCAAGTAAAGCTTTTAGAGTTTTCAACAAAAGAACCATGGTTGTAGAAGAGTCCATCCATGTCATTTTTTATGAATCTAACAATTCTCTTCAAGAAAGAGAAAGTTTTGATGATGATTTAGGACTGGAGACCTCTATGGGAAAATTGCAAATTGAAGACAAAAGACAACAAGAAGAAAGTAAAGAGGATCCCAAGAAAGAAGAATCACCTTTGGCACTACCTCCTCCTCAACAAGTGTAAGGTGAATCAAGCCAAGACCTTCCAAAAGATTGGAAGTTTGTTATCAACCATCCACAAGATCAAATCATTGGTAATCCATCAACTGGGGTAAGAACTAGATCATCCCTTAGAAATATTTGTAATAATCTTGCATTCATCTCTCAAATTGAACCTAAAAACATAAAAGATGCTATAGTTGATGAAAATTGGATGATTGTTATGCAAGAAGAATTAAATCAATTTGAAAGAAGTGAAGTATGGGAACTAGTACCAAGACCTTCAAATCAAAGTGTTATTGGAACCAAATGGGTCTTTAGAAACAAAATGGATGAAAATGGCATCATAGTAAGAAATAAGGCAAGATTGGTAGCCCAAGGGTATAATCAAGAAGAAGGAATAGACTATGAAGAGACTTTTGCCCCGTAGCTAGATTGGAAGCAATTAGAATGTTGCTTGCTTTTGCATGTTTCAAAGACTTTATTCTATATCAAATGGATGTGAAAAGTGCTTTTCTAAATGGCTTCATAAATGAGGAAGTATATGTTGAACAACCACCCGGTTTTCAAAGCTTTAACTTTCCAAACCATGTTTTTAAACTTAAAAAGGCACTTTATGGTTTGAAACAAGCACCTAGAGCTTGGTATGAAAGACTAAGTAAATTTCTTTTGAAAAAGGGTTTTAAAATGGGAAAAATTGACACAACTCTTTTCATAAAAACCAAAGAAAAGGATATGCTCCTAGTTCAAATATATGTTGATGATATTATTTTGGAGCTACTAATGACTCTCTTTGTGAAGATTTCTCTAAGTGTATGCATAGTGAGTTTGAAATGAGCATGATGGGAGAACTCAATTTCTTCCTTGGACTTCAAATCAAGCAACTAAAGGAAGGAACCTTCATCAATCAAGCAAAGTATATAAAGGATCTTCTCAAGAGGTTCAACATGGAAGAAGCCAAGGTGATGAAAACTCCAATGAGCTCATCCATCAAGCTTGACATGGATGAAAAAAGTAAATCTATTGACTCAACTATGTATAGAGGCATGATAGGATCCTTGCTTTATTTGACCGCTAGTAGACCCAATATCATGTATAGTGTATGCTTGTGTGCTAGATTTCAATCTTGTCCTAAAGAATCTCACTTAAGTGCCATTAAAAGAATTCTTAGATATTTGAAAGGGACAATGAATATTGGTTTGTGGTATCCTAAGGGTGATAATTTTGAATTAATTGGTTTCTCGGATGCCGATTTTGCCGGTTGTAGAGTTAAAAGAAAGAGCACTAGCGGCACTTGTCATTTCTTAGGACACTCACTTGTCTCATGGCATAGTAAGAAGCAAAATTCGGTAGCTTTGTCAACAGCGGAAGCCGAATACATAGCAGCCGGTTTGTGTTGTGCACAAATCCTTTGGATGAAACAAACACTTAGTGATTTTAACTTGTTTTTTGAGCATGTTCCTATCAAATGTGATAACACTAGTGCCATAAATATTTCAAAAAATCCCGTGCAACACTCTAGGACCAAGCATATAGAAATTAGACATCATTTTCTTAGAGATCATGCACAAAAAGGTGACATTACACTTGAATTTGCAAGCACAAAAGATCAACTTGTCGATATTTTTACAAAACCTCTAAGTGAAGAACAATTTTCCGATATCAAAAGACAACTAGGGGTTATTTCTCTTTGATCTGATGTTTGTATAATGAATTCTTGTTGGAAATGCTTTATGATTGCATAAATTTCATCTCATACGCATCATATAGCAATCCCTTAGGAAATAGGTTAATTTTTTTACCAAAAATCAAAATTCCTGTGACATTGGACATAAAAAATTGGGGATTTCAACTGAAAAGGGCAGGGGGATTTTGAGGCTAGGGTTTCATCTTTGGACGGATTTGGACTTCGGATCTGGACGGGTTCCTCTCTGATTGCGCGCCATCTTCTGGTTTTGCTCCTTTCCCGCGCGCCTAGGGCTTATTTGGGTTGGTCTTCTCTCTTTGCCTGCTCGCTTCAGTTCTCCGAGCTTATCTCCATTTTTGGATTTTGGATGGCTCCTCGAAGGGAGACGGGTATTTCCAGGGCTCAGGGCAAGCGCCCTGCTAAGCCATCTCAGTAGCCTGAGCAGACCGAGGCTCACCGAAAGGCGAGGTACGACACCGCCCTCTTCGGCTCATTTGAGGATTATCAGAGGTACAAGACGCATTTCGCCAAGAGAAAGGTGGTTCCAGGGAGAAACATCAATTTCTCCCAACTTCAGGGCCTCGGGTTTGAGGGACTCTTCATCAGGATGGGATGGCTGCCAGTTGTGATGGTTTCTGAGCCTATCTTTCCGACCTTAGTGCGTGCATTCTACTCCAGGATGACCTATGGACTTGGAGGACCGATTAGGACCACTGTCCGAGGAGTTGAGATTGAGCTAAGTCCGGAGAGCATCTGCCACATCCTTGACATTCCCCCCATTGGTCTCAGAGTATATGAGGCCAAGGCATGGCCTACTATCCCAGGGTTCGAGCCTAGAAAGGCCATTTAGAGGCTGTGCGGACTTGCAGACGCCCATGGGATGGGCAAACCTTCAGCACATGGCCTGACCGTGCCTAGCCAAGTCCTTCACCATATGATCTGCTCCATCCTATTACCACGGGGAGGACATCGGGACGAGGTCTCCTACTATGAGGCCTTTCTTGTCGACTCACTTCTCACCAGGAGACGGATACACGTAGGATATGTGATGATGAGGCATATGATGTCCTACTGTGAGAGCACCACACGAGTGCTTCCCTACGGCCGCTTCCTCACTCATGTCTTCAAGGATGCTGGGGTAGACTTGAGTAGAGAGACAGAGTTTGAGGCACCCAACATCTATGACACGTATGACGAGCATTCTCTGGGGCGCATGAAGCTTGAGAAGGCCCCAGATGGCTCCTGGGTTAGGAAAGCCAAGCGACAGGCCCGGGGACATGATCAGATACACCCCGGAGTAGAGGAGGAGGACGAGATCAGAGAGATGGAGGATGGGTTGGACCCTTAGAGGGACTTTGAGAAGAGAGGGCCCGAGCTTGACATTCCGCCTCCACATCAGTCAGAGGGCATTCATGTTGAGGCTACCTTCTCTGAGCCTATGATGACTGAGCCATCCTTCATAGCAGGCCCTTCATCTTAGCCATCATTTACCGAGCTACCATCTCAGGCTCCTCATGCTCCTGATCATCCACCTTGGATGGATTTTTCGGCACAGATCAGCTCTCTCGGGTCTCGTATGGAGGAGTTAGCAGTAGTTCATGATACTCGCTTTTATTCCATGGAGGATCGCATCGATCAGTATCAGGCCGACTTCACCTCTCAGTTTGAGCATCTCGTACAGAGGATTGAGTGTCTTGAGAGCTGCCAGGAGAGTCAGCACGAGGAGATGATGGCTTATCTCTGTTTTGTGTTTCCACCACCACCTCCTCAGCCTTGAGTTTGTTTGGGATCCCCCTTCGTTTCTTTTTTATGTTGCCAAAGGGGGAGATATGTTAGGATAGGGACCTTAGGAGACTTTTTCATTTCCATGCATATCATACTTATGCTTTCATGTACTCTTGCTCTTGCTTATATATGATATGACACTCTTACTGATCTACATTGTCTTCTCGCTTTAAATTTCCTAAATTTTGTGTTGATTATCCCATGGTTGGTTTGAGGGGAAGATTTCTCTGTCTCCTAGATAACCAAGGTTTGTCATCATAAAAAAGGGGGAGATTGTTAGCCCAAGGGTTCTCCTAATCATGTTTTGATGATAACAAACCATGGTTAAGTGACTAATTGTTTTAAATTGTTAAGAATCTCAGGCATAATCTCAAAAATTCATCAAGAACCAAACGAATACGGGATCGAGATCATTTGGAAGACTTGTGATCATAGGAAATGAATGTAAGATGATAGCATGAGTGCACTTAGGATGTTCATACATTTTCATGCATCTTAGAAAACTCGATTTATTCTTTAAAACTTGATTTTCTTTAAAACCCGAGTTTTATCAAATATATATTAGGCAAATTGATTCAAAATTGGCATATTAACTCACCTAAAGACCTTGCCTAAGTATTGGAAAAGAAAGAAATAAAAAAGGATAGGTTTTCAGGGCCAAAAGGCTCAATCGGTCGAGGCTATGGCCAACCGGCTCAACCGGTTGGGGAACCGATCGACCGGTTTCCTTTGTCCGATCGAGGGAGGCACAAAAACCTTCTCTCTCTCCCAGTAGCTTTCTCTTCTCGGTCAAGCCTCACCCTTGTCCGGTCGAGGTCCGATCGAGGCAATGGTAACCTGCCATGCATTAAATGCTCCAATGGCTAGTGATCCGGTCGACCCTTTGCTCGTCCGATCGAGGCTATTTTCTGCTGTTTTTGTCTCTCGAGCTTAGAAACCTATAAATTGAGAGCTCCTCTTCATTTATGACTAAGAGAACAATTGCATTCAAAGCCTACCTACCTGTTCTTGATCTAAAAGCTCTCATTTTCTTTCTTAGTGCATTAAACCATCACTTGCATATTCTTAGTGAACTCTTGTAATTCATCCTAGCTTTCTCTTGTACTTGAGCCATCCTTAAGCTAGGTTGAGAGTTTCATCCCTGTGTAAACTAAGTGTGAAAGCCTTCAAGTGGTTCAAATCTTGAAGAGATTGTGTAAGAGCCCATTGGAGCTGGAATCCAAGTGTAAGACGATTGAAAGCTTGATTGAAGCTTCAAGTTAGTGGAACCCTCACTCGGTTAGGAGATTGAGGAGAGTAGACGTAGGCAAGGGAGTGCCGAACCACTATAAACCCGAGTTTGAATTCTCTAACTTTATCTCTTTCCTTTATTTATTTTGTGCATATATTATTGTGTGGAAAAAGATTTTGAAAACCCCAATTCACCCCCCATTTTGGGTATTTTCCTTAATTATTCATAGCCTTTGTTTTATCAAGTAGTAAATGTTGCACTTCGCTCAGGATGTCGGGGGTCAAGTTGCCCAGTCAGCTCGTGGGGGTTGAAGGGGGCAGCGCCCCCTGAAGAATTTTTTTTTATTTAATTCGAAAGCCACATGATTCTGCTCATAGGCAGCAATTATTGAGTTCAATGACACTACATCCCTTAATAAAAATTGTTAAAAACTTTCTATGCATTCCAAGAGCCCATATCTCGAAATGGCATTTCATCAAACAAGTTATAGGCAGTACCTACAACTCCATGGAAAGCAAGCTCCTTTCGGCATGAACCATTGTACACAAATGGAACAACACCAGAACCATTTTCAAATCTTCCAAAGAACATAAGAACCAGAGAACAAAAACAGAGGAGAGACACAACTGAGCCTAAAAATAGAGGTATAGTATCTTTTTATTGGAGATGCAAACCAAGAAAATAACTGATAATAAACAAAAACCACAACAGATTTACAAGCATTCACACTCAAATCCTAGAAATCAATAGTGAAGAATGTGAATCCATGGGAAAACGAGAACATATGGGCTCGTACCCGACAACTCTCTCTTCTGGGTTTTTTCTTCTCCCTTCTTTTCTTTCCTCTGTTCCTTTGGTTCTTCGACCTTTCCTCCTTGCTTACCTCTTCAACCGAAGGCACCTGCCCTTGCTGCCTCTTGCCTCTCCCAACCTACGAATCTAAAAAAACCCTAGCTTTCTCTCATATCTCCATTCATTTCCTTTCTCTCAATCCAGCACCCAAATAGTCAAATCGGTGGAACATCCATGAATGCTATCTTCTTGATTTGGAGTAAGAACTTCATTTTCTCAATCGAAATTGGCTGGAACTTGCTGGTTCAGTTAGAGACAGATTTGGTAATGAAACTTGAGTGTGGGCATCGGGTATAGAAAAGGCTTTATTACATTTATCTTTTTTTTTTTTAATTGAAAAATGTGAGTAATTATAAAATGAATAGAAAATGACGCTTTTAAAAGCGCCAAGGTTGAGGTTCTCCTACAATGGCACTTAAAAAAGCGTCATTATTTGAAATGCATTGTACAATGACGCTTTTAAAAGCGCCAAGGTTGAGGTTCTCCTACAATGGCACTTAAAAAAGCATCATTATTTGAAATTCATTGTACAATGACGCTTAAAAAAGCGCCATTATTTAAAAACGTCATTATTTCTCCCATTAAAGCGCCAAGATAATGCATGCGTCATTAATACCCATTTTTGAGAATAAATAATGGCACTTTATATAAGCGTCAAGAAAAAAAGCGTCATAAATTACATTTTTTGTAGTAGTGTAGCTCAATTTAGAGACCTTGTTCACTTACCCCTGTACAACTCTATATAATTACCAAAATGCCCTTATGTACAAAAGGGAACCTAAAGTCAATCCAACCCTTATAAACTATGCCAACAAGGTACATGAGCTCGAGCGAAAACCATTGGGACCCATAGGAAAGTATTAGTTTCCTCATTATCCAATTCTAAAGTTAATTTAACATTCCACTACATAGAATCAACTACACTCTAATACGTAATGTAAATAACAATGAGACACTAAGTGCTCAGGTCTGTGACTTGCTATCCATTGTGTTCAGTCTCCCCACAAATTTGAGTTTGTAATCTAACAAGTTGAAAACTATTAACCTTTCAAGACTACCTCTATTATTCTTGAGCTATAGATCCTCTTATAAGATCTCCAAGAGCTTGTGTCAAGTTCTATTGAAGAAACTACTATAGCCATAGTTTATATGAACACATCTCTTTAAGATCGCCCAAGGTGATACTCTGTCTCAATCCCATGAGATATCATAGTGTCTTTATAAAAAATATATACCTATTGCTATCAGCTTCCATCAATAATGACCCAATTCATAGGAAATATATAGTCAACGCACAATCCCACCCCTAGGTCAAAGTTATTGCTAACTTAAGCACAAGCTTGGTATTCTCTCAAGGTTGAGAAACAATACAATGAAGTAGTTTGGTGAAGTCATGATTACTTGATAGTCATATGTTATGACTTACTATAGGTCCTATCTAATATGTAACTACACACACTAGTGCACTCATCATGGGAAACCCTTCTTGATGGCTAAGACTTGTCATTCCTCCAATTAGGTACAATGCATGGAATAAGGATAAATAAAATGAAACTAAAATATTATTAAATAAATAATGAATTTTAAATCTATTACATCATGTCATACTTTTAAGGGCTCTATCATAACATTTTCATCATCAACCATTTGCCCACTAAAGTCCTTCAGTTTCAATTGCCATTCCAAATCCTTTATGAAATGATTTTGAACTATCACCACTTAAAAATTTTTGGTTGTCTCTGCTATCCATACATTGTCCCTACAATAAACATAAACTCCTTTATCCCTCAACTCAATGCATATTCCTTGGATATAGTCCCCTTCATAACGGTCTTTATTTTTATTACGACATAAATAAAATGTATATTACTCCACATGTTGTATTCTATGAAACAATATTTCCTTTTTATTCTTCTAATAATATCTTTTTACTTTTTACTTCCTCTCATTCCATTCCATACACCTTTACCCCGACCCTTTTACTGTGTCTTCCAATATGTCTTACCCAAGTTTGCCTTCTAGCTTACTCCGCCTACTCATATGGAATATTCTAGTTCCTCTTCCATTCTTCCCACTATAAGCACCCCATATCATATTCCTCCCTGTAAAGCCACCATACTCGACATTATTCAGGTTTTATTTGCTAATTCTTACTTCCAACATTGAAAATGGTTCTTGTGATCCACCCCTCAATCACCATCCAATGATCACCCGTGCCAAAGTTGGAATTTTCCAAGAAGAAACTATTGCTCATGGTTCATAAAATTATTGAACCCACTACCTTCACACAAGCTTCAAAAGATCAACATTGGGTTCTTACCATGGAGAATGAATACACTACTCTTTTCAAAAATAATACCTTACAACTTGTCCCATCTTCTACTCATGCTAATATCATTGGATGTAAATGGGTGTATAAACTTAAATACAAACCCAATGGCCCCATTGATAGATATAAAGCTTGTTTGGCAGCTCAAGGCTTCACCTACACTCCAAGACTTGATTATTTTGACACCTTTAGCTTGGATGTTAAAGTTTCAACAATTAGAATTACTCTTACCATTTCACTCTTATATCAATGGCCACTTCGATAATTGGATGTTTAGAATGCTTTCCTTGATGGCCATTTAAATGAATAGGTTTTTATACATCAACCACTTGGTTTCATAAATCCAAACTATCCCTCTCATGTTTGCAAACTCGAAAAAGCCTTATATAGCCTTAAACATGCTCCCCAAGCATGGTTCACAAAGCTCAACACTACCCTTATCAAATGAAGATTTTAGTCCTTTCAAGTTGACAATTCCATGTTTTTTCATCATTTCGTAAATAACATTTTAATATTTGTCATCTATGTTGATGATATCATATTCATCAACAATAACTTGTCTCAGCTTGTTTCTTTTATCTCCTATCTAAATTCATCATTTTCTATCCATTATCTTGATCGTCTAAACTATTTTCTTGGAGTAGAAGTTGTTCAAGGCAGTACTACATTGCATCTCAACTAGTTCAAGTACATTCATGATCTCTTAATTTGAATTAATTTGATGGACTCTAAACCAGCTCTCACACCTAGAATGCTAGTTAAAACTCTTTCTCAACATGATATGTTATCTTAACACACCTTGATATCTCATTCGCTATAAATAGAGCCTGTTAGTTTATGGCTACATCTAAAATCTCCATTGGTTTGCTGTCAAAAGGATACTACATTACTTGAAGAGTACCTTATCCTTTAGTTTACACATGCACCAATCCTCCTTTCTTAATATTCAAGGCTATACAAATGCAGATTAGGATTTTTTTCTTGGATGATCACAAAAGCATAAGTGGGCACTACGTTTTTCTTGATCCAAATTTAATTTCGTGGTCATCTACAAAATAACAAGTTGTCTCTCGTAGTAGCGTTGAATCTGAATGCCATGGCTTAGCATCTCTTATAGTAGAAATCACTTGGGTGCAATCCCTTTTGAAAGAACCTTGCCTCACTTTTAATGCTCCTCCTCTTGTCTGGTCTGGCAATCAATGTGCAATCTTCTTTATAGCAACCCTATTCTTCCCTGCACGTTCAAAACACATTGAACTTGATCTTCACTTCATCCATGACAAGGTTCTCAATAGCGAACCTAACATTCATTATATTCCCTCATCTAATCAAGTCATTAATATCTTCACCAAATATCTCCTAAACTCTCAATTCTTTTTTTTCCTAACTAAACTATCCGTTGTTTCCCAACTTGTGAGGTTGTGAGGTGATGATAACCATCACATATATACATGAAGTTGCAAGAACCTCAATTGAAGTTAGTTAAGCACTTAAGGAGTCATATGGTTAGAGGTTAGTTGGTTAGGTTAGTATAAAGCATATGTAAATTGAATAAAATGCATCAAAAATTCTTTCATCTATGAAAGCTCTATTACACAAATTATTGTCATTGGGAATGGTGTAACCTTTTATCTGTTCCCTTAATTTATTCATTTACATCAATAATGTATTTTTATTGAATTTGAAAGCATCTTTTGGTATTCTCTTATACATTGCCTCTTGTCATTTAGGCATCAAATTAGTATTCTTCCCATTGATAATATACAAAACACTATTGACCCAATTAGATAAGGGCATCCTTTATAAACATACATATCAACCCATCTTTATTTCAACCTCTCAACCTAACTTTTGCTAGTCCCTAACAAATTAAAAGAAAAGAATTATCAAACATCTAAATCATATTCATGGAAACATCAACTACATTGTATTTCAAATTTAAAGTTCAATTGAGTTGTAAAATGTTAGTGAAAGTCAGTTCATAGCACAACAACACAGTTCCAAGTCATCCCTCTCCTTTAGCAATGCATACTTGAACATGCTTCAATGTTTAATTTCAATATTTTTTACTCCTAAATTACTTTTTAAAATTATTTTCATTGAGGACTCAAATGAAATTTCCATAGCATCTCCAAATAGCAACTCTTTCAAGAATTTTTTTCCTCTCAATCTAAGATAGACTTAGCTTTTGGTTTATACAAAAGAATACATTTCTTTATTTATTAGTAATTTTATATATATTTCTCACTCTTTATAGTTTTTTTTTTTCCTTTTTTTAGCAAAAGAAATATCCTTCTTTATGGCTCAAAAGGAATCAACTGATCGCTCCCAAACATTTCACTCAAGGTACTAAGAATTAAGAACCATTGAAGGCCAATTTCTAGGTTTTTTTCCCCTTAATTTATGAAGTAAAAACTAATTTTTAGCTTATATAGCAAACACATTATTGATGGCTCCTAGCCACTTGGTTTTGCATTATGTTATAAAAACAAGAATGCTATGATCCCCTTAGGATAAATGTTCAATTAAGTTGTCAACCAGTCATTGCATTCTTATCTTCTTATTCATTTCCATTTTCTTTGGCTCATTGGCTTTTCTCTAGTAACTCTATCTTTACAGCCTCAAAACATTTTTTCTTAATCTAAATGGTCAATTCTCAAGCAAGATACCACACTTAGAGTCTCAAGTAAAAATCACCTCAAAACTAATATGAAAAATTCTCAGCCTTCAAACTAACAACACCAACACCAACACCCAAGGGTATGGAAAGGTAAAGTAAACAAATTAAAGTAGATGATATCATCATGTCATTCCTTTGACTCAGAAAAACCTCAATAACTAATTTGAAGATTTCTAAGACTGGAAACTAATAATATCAACATCCAAAGGTATAAAAAAGTAAAGTAAACAAATTAAATTAGATTACACCTTCATATCATATCCTAAAAAATGATTCCTTTAATAAATTAAGAATTAAGCTAAACAATCCACGAATTTAATATATACCCTTTCATTCTTTAAAATCCAACAAGGCATGCACAAACAATGGTAACTCAAAATTAAAAAATTTGGCAATTTAATCTCCCCCAACCTAAGATCCACATTGTTCTTAAGGTGCAATGAAAGACGCATGCAAGGGTGGGAAGAGTTGCCTCAATATCAACACAACATGCTTGCTTAACAACAAACCAATAAACAACACACAAAACCGAAATTAGATAAGGATATGAAATCTAAATAGTATACCAAAATGATCTTAACAAGTGTCAGTTCAACAACCTGAAAACAAGTGAAAATGTATTAGAATGAGAGCACTTGCATTATGTAAAAGCTTTTCCTTAAGCCCAAACAATCATTTTTTTTCTTTTTCTTTTTCTTTTTGTTTTGTTTTGTTTTTTTTTTTTTTAAGTTTTTCACGAGTATAGGTTATCTTAGTATACAAGATTAAAATCTACTAACTTTTACTAGATTCTGTTTCTATGCAAAAAATATCTAAATCAAGTGCAATTAGATTCTTCTATTTCATTTTCAAATTTACTAACATATAAAATATCCTTAGGTGAATATTCTGCAATCTTTAAGAAACATTAGTCATTTATAATTTTCTTAGTTGAATCTCCCTATTTTTCATCAATTTATCTAAAATATTGTAATAGGTTATAATGTTCCAAATATGTAGTAAAACATTGATGGTATGCTCTTCTATTATTCAATAAAAGTAATTAAGAGTCATAATAGCCTTAAAAAAAAAAAATCTCAAAAATCCAAAACCGGTTACTTCCATCAACCAATCTCAAATCTATTATATTACAGATGAATGAGCTTTGAGTATTCTAAAGGACATAATAATAATTAGACTCTCCTTCTACATTAACTTTCATTCAAAATATGCTTCTTGATCTTATATTTTGTCAAGGTTTTACCATATTGTCCTTACTAATTAATAAAGACCTTATTTTTTAAAGTTATTTGTAACTTCCATGTGTAAAATTATATCAAGGATTTCTATGTTAATGCTACAAATTTTTGTGATATATTGGGTGCAATAGATTATTTAGATTTGAAAATGTTGGAACAATTTAACATGGGGAATAATTATACTTAAATTTCTTATTCAACTTCTAGATAATAGAAATCAGAGTTCATCATGACCAAGTCAAGGCCCACCCTTAGGCCCAAAATTTCATCAAGTCCCCACAAGACTAGTTAAGTTGCTCGTGCACAAAAATTTTGGACGAATTTTGCTTTGTGTATTTTTTTTTTTAAGGTCATGATTGAGGTTGAAATCGTTGAGACTGTTGTAGCTGCTATCTAGCTAGCTGCTACCATGATTATGGATGACAATGGAGCGGGTTATTTCGACCACCCACCCCTAATGAGACGGTTTGAAATTTAAATAAGCGAGGTTAGGAACTGTTTGAATTTTTTTTTTCTAAAACCCTAGACAGGTTTAAGTATTATCTTGTTCCACTCCAATTATATATAAAATTAATTTAATTTAATTTTTTATTTTTTATTTTTAATATATAATAATAACAATAAACTACTTTGCAATAAAATATGTTATAAAAAATTATAATATTTCGATAATTTATAAAATACATTTATTTTAATGTAATAAAAAAAAATTAAAGATAACATTTTTTTAAAATTCAATTTTTTTTTTTTTTTTTAAAAAAAAGTTAAACTAGGCAAGGACCCAACCTAATTGATTTTTTTAATGGGATGGAGATAAGAAATTATTTTGAATAAACTATTTGATAGTATTGGGATAGGATCCGTCCTGAACCCGTCCTATTGCCATTTGATAACTTAAAATACATTAGTAGTTAACTTGGTAATTTTATTAATAAAATAAGACAAGAAAAATTATTTTACATAATATAATATATTTATTTAATATCATGAAAATAAAATATTAAATCAACCATTTCATTAAAGAGAATAAAATAGTAATTAAGCTAAAAAATTAATTTAAATGTTTCATCTAATTTCAAAAACAAAATTAATTTAATCTAAGATATTTCATCTCATTCCAAAAACAAAAACAAAATAAAACAAAGGAAAAGATCCTTTAAACATCTTTATCTAATTTTTTCCAATGATTACACCATCAAATAACTAAACTAACCCAATATCGCCATCTTATATTGGATCCACCTTCTTTATCTTATATCATCTCTATTAGCTTTGAATTTCTTAACTGATAATGGATGAATTTTTATTTTTATAATCAGAAAAAAAAAAAGTCGAAGAACTCTCATCTATCCTATGCTTTTAGAAATTGAAAAAAAAAATGGAGCAATTATTTAATTTCCTCTAATAAATCACATTTTTTTTATTTCTTCTTATAATTTTAAAAATAAACATTTCAAATTGGAGAATTTATTAAATAAAAAAACTTTTAGCCTGTTTCAAATATATGTTAATTAGAGTATAATATTTATAACTATAATGAAAAAACATTTCATTTCTAACTAGACATGCATCTAATGTACTAACATAACACATAATTCTTATTTGTAAATGAACCAAAAAGGCATGATTGACAAATGTGATACTAATGAAAATATTTTTTGAAAGCAAAAACCTAATGCTCTTGATACAAGATCATGAATGACAACTTGTTAGTCAAAAAGTCATAATAAATGCCAGGTAAAAAAATAAAATAATTAAAAAAAAAAACCTAATGTTACTAGTGGTCCTAGTCGTCAAAGTGGGGACCACTAAGACCCATAGAAGTACTAGCTCCCTCAAAATCCAAATTTGAAGTTGATTCAACATTCCACTATTGAGAATCAATCGAACTCTAGTATCCTATATAAATAACAACAAGAAACTATGTGTTCGAGTTTGTGACCTACTATCCATTGTGTTTAGTCTCCCCATTAATTGGTGTCCATATTCTAACAAGATGGAAACTATCAGCCATTCAAGACTACCTTTACCATCATTGAGTTACATATATCCTCCTATCGTGTGTTCAACTGACATGTCTTAGCCCTCAAAGAGCTTATGTCAAGCTTCAATTAAGGACCTACTATGGTCATAGTTTCCATGAACACAACTCCTTAGGATCACCCAAAGGGGTACTCTATCTCAATACCATGAGATATTATGGTGCCTCTATTGAGAATGCCTATTACTACCGAATTCTATCAATAATGACCCAATCCAAAGGGAATATATGATCAACTTACAACCTTACCCATAGGTCAAAACCACTAGTTACTTTAACATAAGCTCAATATTCTCTCAAGGTTGAAAGACAACACGATGAAGCAACTTGGTGAGGTCATGACTACTTAATAGTCTTAAGTCATGACTCACCGTAAGTCCTATCCAATGTGTAACTATGCACACTAGTGTACTCACCATGGGAAACTCATCCTGATAACTAAGACCAACCATCCCTCCAATTAGTAGGTGGTACACTACAGCCTTTAATGGGTCTCCTAAACCCACAAACAGTCATGAACAAGTCATCTATTTACAAGGAAACCGTGACTTGGATCTTCCATGCAACTCCTAATGCACCCAAGTCACATACAATGCAAAAGATGTAGGCAAGAATGCTCATAAACCAGAATGTATGGAATAAGGATAGATAGAAGTGAAACTGAAATATCTTTAAATAATGAATTGAAAATTTTGTTGCATCATGTCATGCTTTTAAGGTTCTATCTTAATAGTGCTACCCCGTGGGGTTTTTACCAATAATGGGAAGACACCACCTTGTAATGTTTTGGTTGTTTAGGTTTGTAGAGAAGCCTCAAAAGTCAACATTTTTTCATGTAGTTTTGTAAATGTAATTGTGGTTTCATAGGCTTGCAAAGCTCGAATAGGTTCTTTGTATTCATCATTAAGACCATCAGAAATTTTCTTAGTGAAATCTTCATCATTCCTTTACACTCCAAGAATAGCAAGTTCATCAGCACTAGATTTAACATGCTAAAGAAATTCAGTAACACTTTGAGAACCCTTAGTAGGGTTTTTGAAATGACTTTTCACTTGTTTAATGTGTGCCCCATGCCTCATGAGAGGTGGTGGCCCTAGCAATAAGTGATATAATAGTCAGAGAGAAAGAACCAAGGATAGGTAAGGCTTGGTGTCATTAATATAACCAAATAGATCTTTGCCAATGAAGAGAGATTGGAATTATAGTATCCATGTGAGATCATGGATGTGAGTTTGAGGAAAAGTTGAACGGCGACATTAATGGTGATTAGAGTTGGGTGTGTTGTGTTGCTATTTTGGATCATGGTGGTAATGGTTTCATTATTAGCCATGGATGTTAAGGCTATGATTTAGGATTCAAAGGCTCTAATATCATATGGAGAAAAAAGGAAATATAAAAAATATGGCATAGCCTTATTATTGGTGATTGATAAACATTTAAATAAAGAACAAGTTTATCTCCTACTCTAATTCAAACTTTATCTTCTATTTTAATCCAAACACAAGTCTATTTCTTACTCTAATTCAAACTAATAATAAATAAATTTTATTATTTAAATTAAGGATAAATATTAGCTTTTACTAACACTTTTACTTAAAGTTTCAATTTTCCTTATATTTCAGTTCACCTAAATACTATATTTTCCTTAAGATTCCTTTTAGATGAAATCTCAAATTTCTTTTTTTTTTTTTTAATCAACTTTGAATATTTTTTTAAAGATAAAAATGTTGGTATGCAAATAAGAATTAGTAAGTTTGTAAAGTTATATTTGAAATCTTTAATTTTTATTAATTTTTTTTAACATTTTACTCTATTATCAATACCACTATGAAAATTAATTCTAGTTTGAGATGGGTGTAAAGATATGGATAACATTAAATTCAATTAAAAGTTTAGTATACCACTTTGAATGTCAACTAGTTTTTAGATAAGATGGCAAAATAATGGTAAAGCCTTATAGTGCTCTCTTGGATCCAATTTTTTTTTTTTTTTCTAAGATAGGGATTTAATCATTCTCTAAGGGATTAGCTTTAAATGTATAGGATTAGCTTCAAATTTGTACTTATCACTAGTGTACATAAATATTTTATCTCTTTCATTGCTTCCTATGTCTTACCCCTCTTCAATTTATTTTCTAACTTGACCTCTATAGCAAAAAAAAAAAGTGGTCACCTTGTGAAAGGTCAGGAATTCGACTACAAGAATTATAAGTTAATTATTCTAATTGTTAGGAGGCTAAAGTGTCTTCCCTATCATCCAAATACATAAGATAATGTTGTCAATGAAATGAATATAGTATTTTGTTCCATTTAAAGAAAGCACAAGTGACCATCCTCTAAGGGTTTAGTTGTCATAGATGTAGAATTGTTAAAAGGAAGCTTATGTGCCTTTCCAAGTTGATAGGATAAGCTAAAAAAAGATTTGTCTCTATTGTCCTGAATTGTAACTTTACCAATACTAACAAAAAAGTCAAACAGGGGTAATGAGAACAACCAATGTCTATGATACATTATAATCAATTCCTACTCTTACACAAAGAAATTAAATACTATAAAATTTCAAAATTCATTATCTACATCAAAAAATTATAGTTAGACAAGTAAGAAAAAGAAAAAGAATTTCTATAATTTGAGTAAACTTAAATTAAACCTAATATGAATAACCAATTTGTACGAGACATTGGAATCAATTCCAACTCTTATACAAAGTATTTAAATAATATAAAATTTCATAATTCTTTGTCTAACTCAAAAAATTATAGTTAGAAAAGTAAAAAATAAAAATAAAAATAAAAATATTATTTAATTGAGAATTTTGAATTTTTCAGACATATTATCAACCAATGCATAGTTGTTAAACATGTAATTCAATATTTGGATTTAGACTTTATATTGAGCCCTTGTGCTAGCCCAATAATATTGAAATTATCGTTTTAGATCATGTGACTAGTCATTCACTTTATTTTAGGCTATATATACTTGTTTGAGCCTAAAAGCGAACAGATTTCTAGCTCAGTCATAATAGACCCAAGTAGAAGATAACCCAAGTAACTAAACCAAATTAACAAAATTAAGCTTTTTTTTTCCAAAATTTATTCACTTAATTTGGTGTATGGGTGGAAAAGGTGAGACATCTAGAACTTGTACAAAAGAAAGGGGTTTAGGCTTATCATAAATAGATTTGGGTAAAAATTCTATTAAATGAATTAAACATACTTAAATAATGGGCTATGTTTTGGTCAACCCACTAACAACATACTTGTAGCCCATAAGTAACCCTAATATATATATATATATATATATATATATATATATATATATATATATATATATATATATATAATACTTTTACTTTCACCCTAAGTTTTCTCTCTTAGCTCTAACCTTCTCAATTGTCACATCTAACATTTCTCACCTTCTCAACCCTCAATTCATCTTACCTTAGTTTATCAATCTCTTCATTTGACATAACACTGTGGAGATGGTAAGTGTTTCAACCTTAAGGTTGTAAATGGTTTAGGTGGTAATCTTCTTAAGGTTCTTTCTTTTGATGTTAACCTTTGTTGAAATTTATAAGAATATAATTCTTTTTTCTTAGGGCTATCGTGCCTTTATAGTTCAATTAATGTTTAAATTTAAGTGTTCATAATCCTTTACAGATTTCATGGATTATTTTCAATGAGGTTTTGGTAAAGAATGCTTTTGTGCTCTATTTAGTTCATGACAGAAGGTTGGAAGGGAAAGAAGTAATAAAAAATTTGAGTTTAAAAAGATTATTACTGTTTGCAAGGCATAACATATAAAATCTGAAATGAAACTTTTCTTTTTCTATCAGTTCCACAATTTTTCTTTTTTCTTTTTTTAAACAAGAGTGTTTCTTGAAAAATTGGGAATGCCACTATTTTATATCATTAGCTATGCTTGGGCTAAGAATTTAGTCAATTTATATCACCATTGTTGGGGATGGATATAATAATTTTAAGAGATTTGATGTTCTTTAGTGTGCGGTCAGTTAACCTCTAATCCTTATCTCAATTAAGTAATTAAGCGTATCTTTATCATGTTCTTCCATTTAGTCATTTTAGCCTTTTTTAAAAAAAAATTATTTTTCTAGTTATTTGAGGTGAACAAGTATTGATTTTTAGTCATTTCTACTTTGTGTCCTTGCTATTATTGTGGGTATTTAGTGAGTAGGCCTTGTTGGGATAGAGATCGATATGGTAAACTTGTTAGAGTTGTGATAATTTAATGTGAAAATAAACTATTTATCATTATGGGAAAATTTAATCTTATAGATCTACCGCATGAAAAGTATGAAATGAATGACCATTTAAATGATTTTCCTTTACTAACATTTATATTATAAATTGAATATTATTGTGACTGTTACTTTAATAATATTAGTCTATGCAAGTACTTTGTTATCAACATTGAATCGCCTATTTTTGTTGCTGATTTTATTTTTAGATTGAATATTGTTTGAAAGGTTATAGAATATGAGAGACAAATTGGTAGAAAAGTTCTCATTGATAAAGACATCCATCTCATTACCAAGTGGAATTGTCAAAATGGCCTACTTGTAAAACATATTTATATGTATCATGAGTTGTAATTTTATTTAGAATAATACAAGGTAAATCATTTTTAATTTAAGACATAAATCACTTGAGTTTAGATATATGTAGTATTTGGTGAAGTGATAACTAGGTATAAGAGACATTTTTATATTCAATTATGAACAAATATTTATAAAAAATATTCAAAATAAAACAAAAAAAAAATCCTTTGAAAAAAGAAAAAAAGTTTGCAAGTTTGTATTATTGTTTAAGAGTAAAGCAATTTATCCTTTTCAATTGACAATTAGGTTTTGCCTTGTTTAGACTTTGGAAGATTGGAGATATTCATGAGTCTATATCCTTAATTATGTGCTTATGCCTCCCCCGCCTTTGTTGCTCCACCTATATCATTTTCTTTTCTATGTACAAAAATAAAGTACTTATATACAAATCAAATTAAAATTATTGTACACAAATCTATTTTTTTCCATAACTTGTTAGGTTATGGATCTTATTAATTATTTAGTAATAAAATTTAGGAGAGATGAAAGTAAATGGAATCATGAGCTCCAGTTTAATGTAAGAAAAATCTCTTAGACTAAAAGAAATCTTTTCATCTTGCCTTAGGTAAGTGCAAACAGAAGTATCACATATTATTATTGTAGTAATAAATTTTCAAAACTTCATCATTAACATAAGTTCTCTTTTCATCTTGGACATTACTTATCTTCAACATTACTTTCTTTATTGCTCAAGTTTAATTAGGGTTTCTATTCCTCTAATCATCCTAAGATTTTGGTAACTATCAAGGGAGTAAAAGGGGATCAATTTGTCTATAGGAGAAATAATTACCATATGTATTTACTTTTTGTTGCATATAAAAAAAAATGGTAACAAAGGACAATTGCCTCAATAAGAATAAATAAAAAAAAGTTCATAGGTAATTTTAGTTCAATGTTGCTATTGAATAAAAAAAAGTTCTTTAAGGTATGAAGATTAAGGAAAGGTTAGATCTAAGTTGTAAGATGGAGGAACATTTAATGAGTCTTTGTATACATTAGAAAATAAGACACAAAATTAGATACAAATTATTGGAGGACTTACCCATGTACAATTTTTAGAGTGATATTGGCTAAACTAAAATTTTTGAACAAAATTAGTAATAAATACTTATAGCCTGTTTGACAGTGCTTCATAGTGTTTCTAACCTTTCTAACACTTGAAATTTGTTATTATTTAAGTGTTAGAAAGACTAAAAATACTTTAAAAAATCATTGTCAAATACTATTATTTTTTTTTATTATTCAAATCATTCACTCAGAAGTGAAAATACTCTTATTTTTCAAATCATTCACCTTGGATTGAAATCCTTATGACTTAGAGGTGAAAATCCTCATTCAGATGTAAATAATATAATAAGTACGAAAAAATATATCAATACATGAAATCTTGAGTATGATACAAATGTTATTCCAAAATGGCCAAATAAATTGTCATCAAGATGATAAGAACTTTCATCATATTCCATCATGTGAAAGTAATTATTTTCACTAGTATTGAACAAAAAAGTTACTAAATCGTGATTGACTATAATTTGAATGTGATATGATAAAGATATAACTTATTTATTATTAAAATATCATAAATATATAATTTATGTAATATTAAAATTAAAATTAATTACAATTAGTTAAAAGTATTTAAATAATTAAAACAATTAATATTTTAAAAGTTAATAATATTTTATATAACCTTTAATAAAATGCAAATATATTGGTATTTTTAATTTTACTAATATTATAAGTATAATATTTTACATTTAAGAAAATATATATAAGAAAGATATATTCATATTTCTTATTTATAGTTAAACAACTATGTTAACCATTTCTTATAAGTATAGTAAGCTCCTAGACTAGTTAGAAGAATTGAAAACATTTTTCTAAGTATACATTAATGGTATTTATAACATGTATAGTTCCCCGTATAGTATCATTTTAAATATGTGAAAGAAGTCTTGGTATTGTCGCTAACTTATGAAATAATTGAATGATTGAAAACTTTCCTTATCGTCAAATTATTCTTTAAAATAAAAATCAAAAGTCCAAATATAAGATGAAATTTATATATATATATATATCAACTTATATTTACTAACATTTAACTATTATAATATTTGTTTCCCAAGTCAAGGTTGTATACCAATTTTCTTTTCTTATAAGTCATATCGTAGACACCCCTTCTTTTTGCAAACCAACTCCAATGTTTATTATTATTGCTTTTATCAATAGCACCAAATGGTATTTTATATCACCCCAGAGAGGAGTTGAAGATATTTTATATCTGAGCAGGAGCAAGGAGCATAAGAAGCTTGCATGAAAAGAAAGAGCATGAGAGGTTGAAAAAATGGAGAAATTTCGAGCAAAGAGAAACAAAAAAGCGGAGCAGGAGAGGTTGAGAGGGAAAACTGGGAGCTCTGTGCTAATTTTTTGGAAGAAGACACAACTCACTTGAAGCTGAGATAGCACGAATTGGGAGGGGGCTCTCCAGGTGAGGTTTCCATAATCTCCATGTCTTTCATTTCTTTTACAATGCTTTGTTCTCATTTTTAGCCGATTTTCTCAGCATTATTTGTTGTTTGGGTATGATTGCAAGAGATTATATGTCGTCTTGCCGATCTTGGATCGATTGCAAATTTCAAACTGTTTTGTTCTCTTATGTCTTTCGGTTTAAATATGATGATGAACTTGAATTTGGACTCACATTTGATGCTTGATGTTTGGAAGTTATATCCAGCTTTTTTTTCTTTGTTTAAGATTTATTCTGGCTCCTTCTCTGCTTTAGACTCATTAATTTTAGCATGAAATGAGGCCTTATTTAATGGATTGTTTGTTGCTTTGGGCATGCTTTGTTTTGGGCTATTACTTTCTCTATCCCTAGTATTAATTTGTGTCTATGCATCTGGCATGCACCCTTGGTCTAGACATTGTCCCCTTGTTCTGCATGGTGGAGTGAGTTTTCTTCATGTTCTTTCCTCGTATTCCTGTTGGTGTGCCACTTAGATGAATGCTTGTGGTTTGGTCTTTGCAACTATTTCTTCAAACAAAATTCTGGAAGCACGGTTTTATGACTTTAGTGGGAGCTAAACTTCTAGGGTTGATGGAAATGAGGTACTCCAATGACTAGATGGTATTTGTATGAGATGTTCATGAAACAAACTGGGTAAATGAAATGGGAGAGGATTCTGATTCTGATGTTGGCTTCGACCCATTAGATTTTCCTAAAGTTCTTGAGGTAATATTACAGCCAAGAGTGGATTCCGTTTCCCCCACTTTTATATGGCCATGCATGGCCACACAAAACCTTTGCAAAACCTTCCATCAAAGTTCCACTTCCATCAAATCTGGATCCCAAATTGAATGGCTCCATGCCTAAAGCCTTGTGACCAACCTGCCATCCTTCTAACCTTCACACCTGAACATACCCATCACCATGCCCATTTATTCGCCCTTCATAACCATCTTCGACCGCCCAGTTCCCTCACTCCATAGACTGGTTTCAGCCATTCTGTTCGACGACCCATCAACGGGTCTCTTTGTTCTTGCATTTTGAGACTCTCAAGCCTGGAGATCCTCCTTCAAAGCCTGCGAATCCAAAATCATCGAGTAGTGCAAGGTTGGAGTAAGGATCGTGAGTACTATTAGCGTATCGAGCAGGTGTGGACTACCTTGGTGGTGGGCTCCTTTTGGCCGAAGCCCCCCGAGCCTAGCAGAGAGGAAAAACTGCGAAAAGCGTGCAATGGCGACTTGTGTTGCGACTTCCAAGGAGATGTGTGCAAGACTCTCTAAGGACAAGTGTTTGGGTCTGTTCAAAGACGCGAGAATTGCAGTGACTAGGAAGGATTTGACGAGGAAGAAGAAGAGAGAGAAGAAGAGGGAAACAGTGGAGTTGTTTTTTTTTTTTTGGGTATCCATGGGTGGGAGAAGAAATTCAATTGAACTAGAGAACTTAGGGTCTTGAGTTTTGTTGAAAGTGTAGCCAGATGAAACCGCCTCGCTACCACCTTTGTTCTGTTTGTGGGAGATGCATACTGAAGATGGATCATCACTGTGTTTGGGATGTGATTATTTTGGGGCCCAAACTGGTTCATGTGGGCTTTAAGCTCTATTTATTGAGTTTGGGCTTGGTGAGTTTATATTCATTTGGGTTTTATATGATTGGGTTTTACTGAAGGTTACTTGGCATGGTTTTTTTCTATTACTCTGAGCCTTTATTTGCTTGGGGTAGACCCCAATGGGCCAAGTGTTTGGCCCTCTTAATTCTTCATTTTTTTAATGTTAAAAATTTAATTTTTATAAAAATTCCATTGTCAAGTAACCTTCCAAAATATTCGTTTTTAAATACCAATTTTCAAAACTTTCATTTTCAAATGCTTTTTCAAAATCCCCATTTTCAAATTTACTTCTCAAAAATTCCATTCTCAAATTATTCTTCAAAATTTCAATTTTCAAAACTTCCATTTTCAAATAATTTTTCAAAATTCCAATTTTCAAAACTTTAATCTTCAAATAATTTTCCAAAATTTAATTTCCAAAATTCTAATTCTTAAATCTAATTTTCAAAATTTCAATTTCTTTCAAATTTAATTTCCAAAATTCCAATTCTTAAATTCAATTTCCAAAATTCCAATTTTCAAATTTAACTTTCCAAACTTCCATTTTTTTTAAAATACTTTTTCCAAGTTCCAATTTTCATAACTTCTAGGTTCAAATTATTTTTCCAAAACTCTAAATTTCAATTTTAATTTTCAAATTTTCAAATTTAATTTTCAAAATTTCAAATTTCGAATAATTTTCAAAACTCCATTCTTCAAGTTTAATTTTCCCAACTTTAATTTCAAAACTCTTGTTTTCAAATATTTTTCTCAAAATTCCAATTTTTAAATTTAATTTTCGAGACTTCAATTTTCAAATAAATTTCAAAACTCTAGTTTTCTTTCAAATAGTTTTAATTCCACTCCATTTTTCAAATATTTTTTAAATTCACAAATTTTCTTCAATTTTCAAATTATCTTTCATTTTCCTTAATTTTTTTTTAAATAAGCATGAAGGCAATTCTCATAATTCCAAAATAATGGAATTTATGGGATTAATTCATGCAAGATCAATTGGGCTTTGGTGGAGGGCCCTTGCATATGAGTTTTCTCTTTTGATTGCTAACTGTTATACTTAATGAATATTGTTTGATCTTTGTCTTGCTCTTTGATATGCATGTGATAATTTTATACTTGAACTAACTTTGTTTCCATGATAGCGCACTATTACTTGCTGCTAAGGTACGCTCTCACTCCTACTTCATTTATTTATTCATTTTCATGCTGGATTTGTTTTATTATTCGATCATTTCATTGGTATCCATTGATTTCCTCATCAATAGCCATACTTGCCTCACCTTATTTAGTATAGACCCATTTTTAAGGGCTTAGAGGGGTGCTACGGTCTTTATCGTACCTTCCCAATAAGTAACCTGACCCCCGAACCCAGACTCGGTTTTTCACAGACCAGTTTGTCCTTAGGAGTCACATTTAGGGGTTTTTATTTCTTATTTTGTTTTTCCCTTAAAAATAAAACAAAAATAAGTGGCGACTCCAAGTATTTTTTTAAAAAATAAAATTTTCACCAAATAAATTAAAAAGCGAGTCACGCCATCGAGTGGGAACGCACGTGAAAAATGTGGGTCCACAAAATGGCGACTCCATTGGGGAAATGTTGAGGGTCAAACTCAAACTTAAGTTGAGGCAAATATGGCATTTGATTAGTTGATTTTTGGATGCCTTCTCTTTGTGCTTTTCTATGATTGAGTGTTCATAGTACATTGAGAGTTTTGATATGACAATTTTTCGTGCCTAATTGCTATATCCATTTGGGACATTGACATGCTAATGATATTGATTGATTATCTTGTTTGTCTTAGTGTATCGAATTTGCTCTTTTCATGATTATCCTGCTCACTTTGACATGCGTGTTCACTTTGTTGTATATCCTGTTTGTCTTAGTGTTGATTATCCTGCTTATATATTATCTTGATCATCTTGGAGCATGCTATCCTTGCTATATATCTATCTCGATTATCATACTTCCTACTTAGCTTGTGTGTATATTTGGATGATATATACATGTGTTTTGCATGACTGTCTGTTGCATGATTTCTCACATTCTGTGTGATCGCATGAGTTACTTGTCTGCGTGGGACACACACCTATCCTCTTATCTCCAAGTTCCTAGTCTTGGTTGAACTAGTTTCCCTTGATCTTGTATTTGATGTGAGACTTGTTGCTTTGTCTGCTCTTCGACCGAACTAGTGATTAGGAGTAGGGTTTAGCGATGGGCTATATCTATGTTTGGGAGCATTTTGGAGGTGGCCGACACATTGATGCTAATTGGAGTCCTACCTTTGAAGACTTTCATGGCCCAAAGCTAGATTTTAGGATATTTGTGTGGCCAGTGTGTTTTCTTTTAGTTTAATAGGATTTTCGGAGGCACCCACACCACTCACTGTGCACTTTAGATCGTTGATGAGTGATCAAAGTTGTGAGATACACTAGCCATTAGGAAATCCCTCACCATAGTAAATCCCATGGGATGTCAAGGTAATGCATGTGTGGAGTTGATGACCACCTTGCATGGAAACACCTCGTCTCTTCGGAGGCATGCAGGAGGTTGCATATCGCCGGAGGGTATGATCGCTTCTACTAGGGATCCTTTAAAGTCCACCATTTTTTTTTTAAAGCCACTTTGACCTTGTAGGTTGAGCCTTAGATTCTTTGATTAGGACTTTTTTCTTACACATGGGTGCATCCGAGGGCCTTTAGAGCCTCTTTAGTTATAGTTCGGATCCAATACTCCATTTTTTGGTCTTCAATTGAGAGTGCTTAGAGATCAATGCAAGTTTGAGTATCAGTCAGACCACTCCTTCTTGTATGGTTTTGGTTTCTTCTTGTCGCTCATTAAGTCTAGCATACTCTCTCCCTAGGGCTATAAATAGTCTTCTTTTCTTGATTTGACACATTCTTTTGCTTTGTTGTCACTTTTTGCTTGACGTTTTGGGATATGCTCATTGATCATGCTCACCTTTTTACACTCTTCACCTATCATGGGCTCAATACTTAATTTTTTTAGACGATTTGCCTAATTTTATTTTCATCCCGATATTTTTATTACAGGAAGGTGAAAGGCATGTTTTCACATTTGCACCATTTTTTTATAGAGATTTGCCTTGATCACCTTATCATTTTTCTTTATGGAGCTCGAGTTGAAAGTGAATTAAGGATATTTCGTTATAGATTGAGTATCGATCTCATGATAGTGTTGTTCTTCACACCTCATTCATTTTCTGGATCATTGATAGAATTTCTTTAGTCATATTTGTAGTCATCCCACACTGGACACTTCTGTGACTCTAGAGTTTCTATCATATATCTAAGTTTTGATTGTCATCCTAGGACTATGTATTGCACCTTGTCATGTACTAGGTTGTGTTGTATCATGCATTGGTCATTGTTTGTTGCATCTTGCATCTTGCATCTTGCATCATTGCATGAGTCATGTTTGAGTCATTTTGTTTGGTTCTTTTGTAGGAGTCTATTTGTAGTCCTAGTCTTGGTTCGGTGCCTTGGGTTGAGTTGGAGAGAGCTTGATTTGTATCATTGAGCTACAATAGACAAATGCATAGTTAGTTTCGGTTGGTCAGCTTACCACTTATGTGGCTTCGATTCAGGAGGCATTGACCAATTTGAGTTAGAGGATGGATACTCAACAGAGTAGGCATGTAGTGCTCGAGGACACACCGTCTGATTTAGTGCCACCACCACCTCTACCTGTTCAGATACCAGCTACATAGACTTTGCATACTATTTCACATGATCAGGTTGTTGTCATTCCACCCATTATCACACCAGTTACCGTTATTAAGGATCCTCGTTCTCGTATGGACAGACTCGAGCAGAGGATTAAATAGATGAGAGATCCTGATGAGACGATTTCTTGGGATGACATTGATGATATGCCAATGGCCACTTTGCCAATCGGTTTCAGGATGCTTAAGATAGAGAGATATACGGGTGTTGGATGTCCTTGTATTCATCTCAGACTTTATAGTACAGTTATGAGGACTCTTGGTCTAGATGAGGCACAGTTGCTCACTTTGTTCCCGTTGTCATTAAGTGGCACAACAAAAAAATGGTACCTTTCATTAGAGTCATCTTATCAGAGAACTTGGGAGGACTTAGCATAAGAGTTTCTAAGATAGTATTCATTCAGTAGTGATACGAGCATTACACGTAGAGAGCTTGAGTTTCTTAGACAAAGATCAGAGGAGCCTGATTCTTCTTTTATCTCCTGTTGGAGGGAGAATGCTATAGAGATGATTGAGCGACCTACTAAGAGGGATCAAATGTGCATGTTTTTTAGGAGTTTGCAACCTAGGTTTGCTTGAAATTTGACAAGGGTCCTTTTCCAGGATTTCAGATCATTGGTCTAGGCTTTGTTTGATGTAGATGTTGGCATATCTAGAGGATTATGGTAAGGTATTACTCATTCCCCATATACTAAGGGGAAAAGAGTTGTTAGATCATTTGAGAGCTATGGAGGCATGTATTCTGCGAGCTTTCAATATTGACGACCTGGTTATCATCCCTACGCTAGATCATTGCAAATACCTAGGAGTGATTTCCCACCCTCACAGCATCGTCATCCTCAATCAGTTCAACAATATCCTTCTATGCATCCTCGTACTGCCATAATACGACCTTTATTTTAGTTTCAGCGTCCACAAACTAGTATGCCATGGCATGAGTAGTCTCATCCCCATCGGTGACATCAGAGGACTTATTCTGACTTGGAGATGCCTTTGGATAGAGCTTTTGAGCGACTCAAAGCTACTGGTTTTTTAGTACCATTGGCCCCTAGGCCGTCCCCGAGTACTTTGTCTTCGCGTTTTCGTGTTCACGAGTTTTGTGTATTTCACCAGATGGTAGGCCACCATATTGATTATTGTACTTCTCTACGTCATACTGTACAGGATCTTATTGGCAGTGGTGTTGTTAGCTTTCCTATATCGACTACAAATATCGATCTTGGTCCAGATATGACTATTGATTCCTTTCCAGCCTGTTCCACACATGCAGTTCCTCCTCCTTCAAGCTTATACCATCATGTTTTGGACACCCAAGGCACTAATATTCACAAGACACTTTGATATTGCAGACCTTGTTAATGTATTTAGGGACTACATTTTATATTGGTCGTTAGATTTTTTGTTCCCTTTTATTTTATATTTGAGTTTTGTTTTACAATTAATGATTCGAGTTTGTACCCTATGTTTCGAGAGTGGGCCTTATTGTCTTGTTATTTTGCATGATGTACTCTCGTTTCACTTAGTGATATTGTTGTTTTCTTGAGTGTGTTCCTGTCCTTTTTTTTTTTTTATTATTATTGTTTCATATCATGTATTTTATATGTTGTTATCTTCAGTAGCATTATGTGTTGCTTTATTTTGTCTCTTACATGTGTTTGTTTTAGAGTCTTGGATAGTTTGAGTACTATGACTGGTTCCCGAGCAGTGATTAATGGCATGATGGTTATGATACAGAGTACATTGAGATTAGACTTCTTCAGTTGAGGTTCACCATGTCGGATGAGATCGCACCAATTACTCTTACTACTCTTTATGAGATGATGGCAGATTTGACACGGGGGATTGAGAGGATTGAGCTTATTTTGTCAGAGTATCCATCGTCATCGAGAGAAGCTCTACGAGTAGTGATGCCTTCATTGCCACATTTGGCTTCACCAACATCTGTTACTTTGGGTGCCTCACATCCACGACCTCGCCCATATTCAGTGCTCTAACAACATTCCTCATCCATTACATTGGCTACATTGACACGATCTTCATCCCAGCTTCGAGATCCTCTGATCATTATAGTTCCTCAAGAGCGGCTTCACCCTTGTCGACGATGTCAGAGACCCTTTTCAGACTTAGGCATACCCCTAAGCAAAGTTTTTGAGACGTTCCAGGCCATGGGATTTTTGGCCCCTTTGGCTCCTAGGGCACTTCTAGATCCTATGCTTTCACAGTTTTGACTTGATTTATATTGTACGTACCATCATACAACAAGGCATCACACTGATCATTGCACTACTCTATGACATGCCATACAAGACATTGTTGATTCTGGGACATTTGGACATTCTCAGTCCGATATGTTTTTTATTCATACCTCAACTTAAGCCATGCATGCAGACACCCCTTCACCAACAGTCCCTGATCTTATTGACTTGGGTGATTGACTCATGATTGGCTTACTTTGGTACTGTGGTGCTCAGATTTTGTTCCCTCTTTGGTGTGGACCTTCACCCGATCTATCGACCGGTGCGACTCACTATTTTAAAGGTGAAAGGGAAAACTGGTTTTCGAGTTTTGAAAAATTCGTCCCAATGAGGAATGGTATTGTTTGGAGTCGCCACTTACTTTTTATTTTTATTTTAAATGGGGAAAATTTAAGTAAGAACAAAAACCCCAACATGACTCCAATCAGGAAAAAGTGGTCTGTGAAAACTAGATTCTAGGTCCGAGGATCAGGTTACCTATTGGGAAGGTACCTCATGCGAGCACCCCTCTAGGCTCGGAACTCAGTCTTTACTAATGAACTAGGTATATGGGAGCATATGGGTCAAAGATCAAACAAACCTTGGACTAAACAAATGACATGAATCATATAGATCCGCCTAGTATTTAGCATGCACATACACTTAACAAGTCAAAATCAGAGTGCATACCTGAGGTCCCCAGCCAAGCGTTGCATAAGAGGTCAGTCAATAAGCTCAAATGCACAACAAATATACATAGCCATCATGCACCAAGCATTCATGTGAATTTCATTATCCAAAGCCGAAGTGCCTACTTGTGGTCCCCAGCCATGCGTTGCAAGGAAAATATGAGGCAAGTAATACAAGCATACAACATGCACTCTCAATCAAACATCAAATCTCATACCCAAAAAGGAGGAAAGCAAGTCGAAATGAAATAAATGGTTTGTTTTCTTTTGCACACATTCCTCTAAATTCCATCAAACCAAACCATGCTCGCTTAACCCACCTTCTTCCTATCCATGAAGTGGGCTCACATGAAATCTAACCAAACCGAACTGTGACCCTAAAGGTGGCTCACAAGTGCCTTGGGGCCTAAAGGCTTAAGCCACAACAAAAATGGGTGTCAAAACATGCTAAGACTAAGGCTACCTAGTAGAACTTGTTGAACCAGTTCCCAACCGGTCCAACTGATTGAGAAAAATTCTTAAACTTTACTAGTAGATTCCTCGAAGAATAAGGAATCCAAAAAAATGGCGCTCAATTTCAAGCCCGGATAAAGGAGAACCGACCTAAACAATGCAATGTGTTTATAAAATGGGGCTGCCAAGTAGAACCTATTGAACCGGTTCCCAACTGATTCAATTGATTGAGAAAAATTATAAAACTTTACCAACAGATTCCTTGAAGAATAAGGAATCCAACAAAAAAAATGGCTCTCAATTCCGAGTCCAGATAAGGGAGAACCGATCGAAACAATGCAATATGTTCCTTGTAGAAGGCCAAACTTGAGCCACCCAACCTTATTGAAACTAAGGCTATAGAGCTCATTAATCAATCAACAATGTAGCCTTCTTGAACTCAAGAAACCTGGCTGAAAATTTGGCCACACAGACATCCACATGCGGCCAACTAAATCCCCTAAAACCAAATTGAAATTTCATTCACCTGAAGCCTCCTACCTATAGCTACTTAAATCCCATGGAACAAATTGAAATTTCAGCCTCCTATAACCTATGAATCCAGCTGAAATTCAGCCACCTAAAGCCCCCCCCCCCCCCCCCCCCCCCCCAATGCAGCTACTGGAATCACCAAGAAGAAAACCAAAATTTCAACCACATGGAACCTCTACATGTAGCCATAAGACCTAGGGTTTAAGTCCAGATTATTGATGGGTAGCCCCAAATTAAAAAAAAAAACATAGAAGGTCATGGAGACCCTTTCTCAATACCAAGCAAGGGAGGTTTCAAGAAAAACCAAGTGGCAGAAATGCCCATACCAACATAGCCACCTAAATCTAGCATCTAAGAAGTTCCTCAATCCAAAGCTACAAGGCCATAAGAATCCTTCCCTTAACAATCAGGAGGTCACAATGACCTTTAACCAATACCAAAACTAATGAAGGCAGTGACCCTATTACTCACACATCAAAAATAGGTCACTCCTTCCCCATTCCTGATCAGAACCAACCCAAAATGAGACATCCACAACAAACATAAAAAATGAAACCATGCAACAGTCACATATCAAGAGCATCCACAAAGCCTACTAGATTGTTCTTCCCTCAAGTAGAAATTTGCTTAGCTTCAAGGCTGCCTTTCCTTCAAGTCCTCACCAATCAATAGCTCCTTACTCCCTTCTCTCTTTGCTCACTTCACGTGCACCCAGAACTTTCTTAGATGCTCAAAACCTTCTCCACACTCTGTTCTTTTCCCTTACCAAACTTGGACTGAGTTTTTCCCCCTAGAAAAAAAAATGCAAAGGAAATGTCCTTCTCTCTTTCCATTATGGCTTTTTATGCCAAAACCCTTGCTCCTCCCACTTCCACCTTTGTTTTTCCCTCATTCAGCTCTGGAAAGTGCCCCCATCAACCTCGAAAACCAGCTCCATAAACACTCCTCACAGTCCACGAGGTGAGTTGCTCTCTCCATATTTACTCACTTGCTTCACCACCAAGAATCCATATAGATTCATGGTGGGCTGCAAGGAACCCAAACCAAGGCCCAAAATAGACCTAAAATATTTTCTAAGACCGATTTGGAGCTTATGGGCCCGAGCCATGTAGGATTTGGGCTCCAAATTCACCAAAATCAGTGCTCTATACAAGCTGGCCCAACAAACCAGTTGAACCGATTGCCAACCGGTCGACCCGATTGAGAAAAAAATTGAAATTTTGACATAATATTCCTTGAAGAAGAAGGAGTCCATAAAAAAATGGTACACGATTCCGAGTTTGGATGAAGGAAATATGATTGAAACAAACCTAAGTGCTTTGAATTCAGACATGCTCCAATGAACTCTGGCTGAACTAAAACTTTGGAGACCGGTCGAACTGGTTGAGAAAAAAATTGAAATTTTGACAGACTATTCCTTGAAGAACAAGGAGTCCATAAAAAAAAAGTGCATGATTCCGAGTTCGGATGAGGGAGATATGATCGAAACAAACCCAAGTGCTCCATATTCAAACCTGCTCCTATGAACTCCAACTGAACTGAAGTTTTGGGGAGACCTCACTTCCTTTCTTTAGCATGATGTGAACAACTAGGGAATTGGCCATGATGGCACTCCAAAATCAACTACACACTTGTACTACATTGGACCTTAGATGAACCTACACAAGGCTCGAAAATCGATCAAGCCCAAAAGAGGGCCATGGTGGTGCCATATGAAAAAAATTGGGTGCATGTGATACCCCTAAGATAAATGCAAGTGTCGAAAGACAAAATTGCGGGTCTACATATGACTAAAGCTGTGATGATAGAACCAGTCATTGTTTTTTTTTTTTTTTAGTCTTGTTCTACTTTTGACATTTAGAGACTATAACTCGATTCTTGAGTATTATCTATGTTATCATTTTTTTTGCATGATGTACTCATCTGTTATTCCATTGGATGTCTTTTTCTTTATGGACATATGCTCGTGTTTTGTGATATGATGTATTGTACTTTTGACTTGAGGCATTTATTCATTTGCACATTGTGGTCTTGCGACCTGACTTATCATGGAGAATATTGAGCTTATTAGCCTAGGATAAGATATTTGACCTAGGGAGTTTGAGGTTGTGACCCATCCTTTTATGATCAGAGTAGTACCTTACTCACTCTCACACCTTGACTTTGCTTAGACCTACATCCACCCACTATGAGCTTTGCACAACATCACCCTTGAGACCATTATATGACTTTTCCATCCTCAGCTTTTCTAGCTTTGCACATCTCCTCTTTGATCCAACCAGGTAGAGTGTGAGGAGTTTGAGCCCAAGGTTGATATTGCATGGCAAGGGATGGCTTATGATTTTTGGGTGTCTTACGACATGAGGATTGGTCGATTTTCTGATGGGATTATCGCTTATTTTGCCATGAGCATAGAGATTGATCTTGTATGATGAGAGTTGGCTTGTGATGAGCAATTGTGCCTAATGAGATCATTGTTTACTTCGCTTTGAGTGGGTCATCTTTGATACTATTATAGAGCATTTGGAGTATGGTTTGGCGCACGATTCCAGAGGATTGACGTGGTTATATAAGATGGACATTGATATTTAGTATCGATCATTTAAGGGTTTGAGAGCACGATGTTTGAGACTGTGGTTGTAGGATGGGTGGTCTTCATTTTGGTTAGCTCACACCTTACTACCTTCATTGACATCTAGACCATTGCTAGCCCTTTAAGCCTCACATGAGCATCATAGTCTTTTCTTTCTTATAGCCTTGCTCACTTTTTACACCAGGATATGGGCCCTTTGGTGTATATATGCTTTATTCAGGAGTCTTGTGAGCCATGGATTTATTAACTCATCTTCTTCATTATTTTTTTGTTGTCTTACCATTATTTTTCATCATACCTCTTTGGTCATATCATTTCTTCTATCATTTTGTTTTTGTCATCGCATTTCTTTCTATGCCATGAGTGATGATCTTTCACATTTCAATGCATGGAGGACGGCCATGTCCCATTCCACTCCTATCTCATGGACATTGGCTTGGAGATCCTTAGGTGAGAAGGCCAACTTCTTAGAGAGAGTTCACCTACATCTTTGTTTGAGAGTATATCCATTTCATTATGTATTCTCAGTGGAGCTCATTTGTTGACATTTGGAGTATGTGCAAGTAAAAAACAAAAAAACAAAAAAAAAAAAACCAAAAAACAAAAACAAAAACAAAAAACAAAAAACAAAAAAGGTAAATAAAAAAAAAACATTTATGTATGTATATAGTGTCATTCTCCATTGAGTGTATATACTGGTCATTGAGGTTGTTGTATTGAGTTAGCTGCTTATGAAAGTTCATATGTGAACTTTCAAGAGATTACCATCTTCTTGTGTCTATCTTGTGTCTATCTTGTTATATATTTTACGTGTGAGAGACAAGTGACCTTTTCCTAGGGACTCCAGATCATTGTCCTCTCCATCTTTACACACATTGGTGAATTGACTGTTTTTCATGGCTTCATTTGAGTGGATTAGTGCTCATTCATTTTCCTTTGATCTATTTGTTCATCTCATTGTATTTCATTTACCTTGCCTACATTGTTCTTTGTTCATATCGCTTTACATTCCGTGTTCAATATTTTCCACACATCATTCTTATACATCCCATCAACAATTTGATATTCTTCATTTCTTCTATTTCATCATTGATACATTCATCTTGGATTCTTTCTTCTTCACTGATATATTCATATTGGACGTCCTCAGATCCATGGTTTGTGAGGCTCTCTGTACATATTGCATTTTATACGCGAGGGTATGAGGTTTCACATTGGGATTATTGAGCCTAGTTTCCATTCATTTCTTCACCTTATTACCTTAGCCTACGTTACGTTCTGAGTCTTAAGACCACATGACATCACACATTGTGTTTGATAGCTCTTATGTGGGCGATACTTAGGATTGGTTCGAGAGCATTTTGATTGTGATGGATCAGGAGTTATGGTATGATCCTACACTAGGGCATAGCCACCTTAGAGAGTTTTTTATCAGGTATGCAACCATTCTACTTGATACATCGCATTGGGGCGTACCTTTCTTGGTTAGGGGTTGATTTTTTAGATGACCATTATGTCGGGGCATACTTTCTCAGTCGATAATGAATTTTAAGTCATGGTTATCCCTCGTAGGAGATCAGACATCCTTTTTCACATTAGAGCATGAGACATGATTGACATATTTCATCTGGTGTACTTTACACATGGGCATATTTCTCAATCGATGATGGTTTTTAAGGCATAGTTGTTCCTTAGAGGTGATTAGATTTCTTTTACATTAGAGTATGAGATGTGGCTGGGTGATTTGATTGGATGTGTTGATATGGGAGCATAGTCATATCATTGGTATTGACGGATTTTTTTTTAGATGATTGGATCAAGACACAGACGTTTGTGAGAGTTTGCAGTGGAGCTTCGTCATTTCACAGATTGCCCTATATTGAGGCATAACCCTTTCATTGGTGATTGATCTTAGAGATACTAGCTTACATCTGGGCATGATCATGTCAGAGTGCATTTTTGTTGAGGCATACCACTTTGCTTGATCTTTTTTCACATTGGGACATGATCTTTCTTTAGATGAGGTCAGATACTCTCTTCACGTTACCACGATGACTTTGAGGAGCGGAGATTCATTTTGATTAGATGTTGTATGATTGGTTGTACTCCTTTCATCGATATTTGCTTTAGAGATGATTACACTAGGGCATAACCCTCTCATTGGTGATTGATCTTAGAGATACTAGCTTACGTCTGGGCATGATCATGTCAGAGTGCATTTTTGTTGAGGCATAGCACTTTGCTTGATCTTTTTTCACATTGGGACATGATCTTTCTTTAAATGAGGTTAGATACTCTCTTCACATTACCATTATGACTTTAAGGAGTGGAGATTCATTTTGATTAGATGTTGTATGATTGGTTGTACTCCTTTCATCGATGTTTGCTTTGGAGATGATTACATTGGGGCATAACCCTCTCATTGGTGATTGATCTTAGAGATACTAGCTTACATCTGGGCATGATCATGTCAGAGTGCATTTTTGTTGAGACATAGCACTTTGCTTGATCTTTTTTCACATTGGGACATGATCTTTCTTTAGATGAGGTCAGATACTCTCTTCACGTTACCACTATGACTTTAAGGAGCGGAGATTCATTTTGATTAGATGTTGTATGATTGGTTGTACTCCTTTAATCGATGTTTGCTTTGGAGATGCTTACACTAGGGCATAGCCTACTCATTGGTGATAGATTTTGTGAGATGACAGTTTATGCTAGACACATACTTTCCAGAGATTATCTTGTACTGAGGGTTTACCCATTTTGAGAGGATGCATTCATACTAGGGCATAGCCACATTGCTGATTTTGACATTGAGACTCCACCTCCTATTATGATTGTTGCTTTTGATGGATCATAGAGTTATCAAACCCCTGGGTTCAGTCTTCTCAACATACTTGGTTCGACTTGGATACCCACTTTCCTTTGTTACACACCCATACATCCTACATTTGACACCATTATACCTACATCCATCTTATCAGAGCCTTACACCTTTTGAGCCCACATATTTCTTCATCTTACATGAGCTTATCCTCTTCTCTTGATAAGAGGAGGATACAAACTAGTCTTAAGCTTTTTGGTTGAGTTTTCACATGCCTTTGGACCTTAGGTTCAATATTTTCCATGATGGTAGTGCCTGTCAGATTGTTGATATATTTGTGGTGATGTTTTCATGTTAACAATTGACGTTTCATGTCTTGACTTGCTTACATTTTAGACTTAGAGTCTTGGTCAATTTTTGTTTGGTCCCTTGTTTTAGTTTTGCTTTGTCAGCATAGTTTCAGTGTTGCATTGGTCTTGTTTAATAATTTATTCATTGATGTTAGACTTTTTCATTGCATCATCATTGAGCATATCCTATAGTGTCTTGTATGGTGACATTCTATTGTCTTATGTTGGTTACTATCTTACATTAGGGCATACGCCCATCCTTGAGTTCATCAGATCTTTCGCAGGTTTTCTCATTACTCGATCTATTTTTTTATCTTTGCGAGTCGTCATACTGGGGCATACCCCCTTTAGAACTCTTTTATTGGGGTATGCGTCATCTCTGGGTTCATCATATCTCATGTTGATTTCATGGTTGTTCGACACATTTGCTGATACTTTCGAGTCTTTTACTAGGGCATACCCCCTTTTCATTGAGTTCATTATCCTAGTCACTTCTTTAGGGTTCTTTTGGGCATTTTTGGTTGTAGACCACATTCCTTGTTTCTTGTTTTTACTTTAAGTGTTTTTGTTTGCAAATCGCATACTTCTTCCTTTTTCGTTAATTTGTTTAGGGGCATCTTTCTATTGTCAATTTGTTTAAGGCATCCCCTTTCCTTTAGCTTATTTAGGGCATCTTTCTACCGTCAGTTTGTTTGGGGCATCCCTCTTTCTTCTAGTTTGTTTAAGTCATTTCCCATTTCTTTCAGTTTATTTAGGGCATCCCTCTACCGTTAGTTTGTTTAGGGCATCCCCCTTCTTTCAGCTTTCACTACCATAGATCAAACATCTATGGGCATTTCAGTTTCACCACCATAGATTTGCATCTATGGGCATTTCAGTTTCACCACCATAGATTTTCATCTATAGGCATTTCAGATTCACCACCATAGATTTTCATCTATGGGCTTTGATCAATTATTACCACCATAGATCAGACATCTATGGGCATTTCAGATTCACCACCATAGATTGTGTATCTATGGGCATTTGTTATAGTTATCTCACCATTATAGATCTTCATCTATAAGCATTTGTTTTAGTTATCTCACCACCATAGATTAAGCATCTATGGGCATTTCAGATTCACCACCATAGAATTTCATTTATGGGCCTTTGTCAGTTTTCACCATAATAGATTTTCATCTATGGGCCTTTATTGGTTTCCACCATCATAGATTTTCATCTATGAGCCTTGATAAGTTTTCACCACCATAGATCAGACATCTATGGGCATTTCGATTTTCGCTACCATAGACACCTTGATCAGTTCTCACCACCATAGATTATCATCTATTGGCCTTGATCAGTTTTCACCACCATAGATTGTGTATCTATGGGCATTTATTACAGTTATCTCACCATCTTAGATTTTCATCTATGAGTATTTGTTTCAGTTATCTTACCATCATAGATTGGACATCTATGGGTATTTCAGTTGATTCACTACCATGGATTTTCATCCTTGGGCCTTTGAGAATATCACCACCACAAATTTTTATCTGTGGGTCTTTGAGAGTTTCACCACCATAGATTGGCATCTATAGGCATTCATGTTGTATCACCACCATAGGTCTTCACCTATGGGCCTTCTAGTTTAGCGTTTAGAGTTAGCTTTTTGGTTTGGCTTCTACAGCCATTCTTTTCTCAGTTTAACGTTTAAAGTCAATTTTGTCATTTAGAGCCATAGTTCTTGATATTCATGATCACTAGCATTACATGCTTTGCTATCACAATTTCACATTTCATCTTACTTCTCTTTGTTGCATATGTGTTTCTCACTTCATTGTGATACTCTAGAGTTTCTTTTCATCTTTTGTGTAGGATATAGCTCTATGAGCTAGTAGTATGTGTTTTGATTGTATTGTTAGATACTCTACGCCTTGTGTCCTCGTATGGTACACGTATGGTTTTTCCCTTTGTACTCATTCCTATGCTCTTTGGTGGTTCGACAGCTACTCAACTTCGATATCGATTTTTGAGTCACTCTTAGAGACTTTTCAAAGGTACTCTGGGTCCATTGTGCAACTCTAGAGGCATTATGAGAGCTACCATTCTCTTAGGATTTTAAAGCCTTTTTTTTTTTTTTTTGTTCTTTGTTGGTTTGAATGAGTTTGTGTTTTACTTGTTTACCTTTAGGGGTCTTTCTCTTTCTTCGGTAGAGTTCACTTCATTCCACTCACTATTCACATTTTCTTTTCACTTTAGTGTTCATATTCCTTACACTCATGAACTCCACCAAAGAGGGGCATATTTGTAGACCCCTTCTTTTTGCAAACTAACTCCAGTGTTTATTATTATTGCTTTTATCAATAGCACCAAATGGTATTTTATATCACCCCAGAGATGAGTTGAAGATATTTTTTTTGAAGTGGGGGACAACTTCCATGAAGTTGCATGCATGAGACGTGTGGCAAGGATGTGACCACCCCGAGGCCATGGCGACGATTGAAGTAGTAGAGCAGAGAGTAGTTAGGGAGAGGGATGATTGAAAGGAGACAGTAGGAAATGATGATTTAAGCAGGAGCAGGGAGCATGAGAAGCTTACATGAAAAGAAAGAGCACAAGAGGTTGAAAAAAATGGAGAAATTTTGGGCAAAGAGAAACAGAAAAACGGAGCAAGAGAGATTGAGAGGGACAACCAGGAACTCTGTGCTAATTTTTTAAAGAAGACACAGCTCACTTGAAGCTAAGATAGCACAGATTGGGAGGGGGCTCTTTAGGTGAGGTTTCCGTAATCTCCATGTCTTTCATTTCTTTTACACTGTTTTACTCTCATTTTTAGCCGATTCTCTCAGCATTATTTGTTGTTTGGGTATGATTACAAGAGATTATATGTCGTCTTACTGATCTTGGATCGATTGCAAATTTCAAACTTTTTTGTTCTCTATGTCTTTTGATTTAAATATGATGATGAACTTGAACCTAGACTCACATTTGATGCTTGATGTTTGAAAATTATATCCAGATTTTTTTCTTTGTTTAAGATTTATTCCAACTCCTTCTTTGCTTTAGGCTCATTGATTTCAGCATGAAATAAGGCCTTATTTAATGGATTGTTTGTTGCTTTGGGCATGCTCTGTTTTGGGCTATTACTTTCTCTGTTCCTGGTATTAGTCTGTGTCTGTGCATCTGGCATGCACCCTTGGTCTAGACATTCTCCCCTTGTTCTGTAAGTTGGAGTGAGTTTTCTTCCTATTTTTTCCTCGTATTCTTATTGGTGTGCAACTTGGATGAATGCTTGTGGTATGGTCTTTGCAACTATTTATCCATACAAAATTTTGGAAGCACAATTTTATGACTTTAGTAAGATCTAAACTTCTGGGGTTGATGGAAAGGAGGTACTTTAGTGACTGGATGGTATTTGCATGAGATGTTCATGAAACAAACTGGGTGAATGAAATAGGAGAGGATTCTGATTTTGATGCTGGCTTCGACCCATTAGATTTTCCTGAAATTCTTGAGGCAATATTGCAACCAAGAGTGGATGTTGTCTCCCCTACTTTTGTATGGTCATGCATGGCCACACAAAACCTTTGCAAAACCTTCCATCAAAGTCCCACTTCCATCAAATCTGGATCCCTAACCGAATGGCTCCACACCTAATGCCTTGTGACCAACCCGCCATCCTTCTAACCTTTATACCCGAACATATCCATCACCATGCCCATTTAATCACCCTTCATAACCACCTTCGACTGCCCCTTTCCCTCGCTCTGCGAAGTAGTTTGAGTCGTTTCGTCCGATGACCCATCAGCAGGTCCCTTTATTCTTGTATTTCGAGACTCGCCTGGAGATCCGCCTTCAAATCCTACGAATCCAAAATCATTGAGCAGTGCGAGGTCGGAGTAAGGATCAAGTGTATCATCAGCACGTCGAGCAGGTGCAGACCGCCTTGGTGGTGGGCTCTATTTGGCCAAAGCCCCCCAAGCTTGGTGGAAGGGAAGACTATGAAGAGCGTACAATGACAGCTTGTGTTGTGCTTCCAAGGAGATGCATGCAAGAATTTCTAAGGACAAGTGTTTGGCTCTGTTCAGAGATGCAAGAATTATAGTGACTGGGAAGGATTTAACGAGGAAGAAGAAGAGGGAGAAGAAGATGAAAGTAGTGGAGTTTTTTTTTTTTTTTTTTTTTTGGGTATCCATGGGTGGGAAAAGAAATTCAATTGGATTGGAGAACTTGGGGGTCTTGGGTTTTGTCGAAAGTGCAACCAAATGAAACCGCCTCGCCACCACCTCTGTTATGTTTGTGAGAGATGCATACTGAAGATGGATCATCATTGTGTTTGGGATGTGATTATTTTTGGGCCCAAACTGGTTCATGTGGGCTTTAAGCTCCATTTATTGAGTTTGGGCTTGATGAGTATATATTCATTTGGGTTTTATATGATTGGGTTTTACTGAAGGTTACTTGGCATATATATATATATATATTTTTTCTATTGCTCTAAGCCTTTGTTTGCTTGGGGTAGACCCCAATGGGCCAAGTGTTTGGCTCTCTTAATTCTTCATTTTTTTAATGTTAAAAATTTAATTTTTATAAAAATTCCATTCTCAAGTAACCTTCCAAAATACTCATTTTTAAATTCCAATTTTCAAAACTTTCATTTTCAAATGCTTTTTCAAAATCCCCATTTTCAAATTTACTTCTCAAAAATTCCATTCTCAAATCATTCTTCAAAATTCAAATTTTCAAAACTTCCATTTTCAAATAATTTTTCAAAATTCCATTTTTCGAAACTTTAATCTTCAAATAATTTTCTAAAATTTAATTTCCAAAATTCCAATTCTCAAATCATTTTGAAATTTACTTCTCAAAAATTCCATTCTCAAATCATTCTTCAAAATTCCAATTTTCAAAACTTCCATTTTCAAATAATTTTTCAAAATTCTAATTTTCAAAACTTTAATTTTCAAATAATTTTCCAAAATTTAATTTCCAAAATTTCAATTTTCAAATTTAACTTTCAAAACTTCCATTTTTTTTTAAATAATTTTTCCAAATTCCAATTTTCATAACTTCTAGTTCAAATTATTTTTTCCAAAACTCCAAATTTCAAATTTAATTCTAAAATTTTCAAATTTAATTTTCAAAACTTCAAATTTCGAATAATTTTCAAAACTCCATTCTTCAAGTTTTATTTTCCCAACTTTAATTTTCAAAACTCTCGTTTTCAAATATTTTTCTCAAAATTCCAATTTTTAAATGTAATTTTCGAGACTTCAATTTTCAAATAAATTTCAAAACTCCAGTTTTCTTTCAAATAGTTTTAATTCCACTCCATTTTTCAAATATTTTTTAAATTTACAGATTTTCTTTGATTTTCGAATAATCTTTCATTTTCCTTGATTTTATTTAATAAGTATGAAGGCAATTCTCATAATTCCAAAATAATGGAATTTGTGGGATTAATTCATGCAAGATCAATTAGGCTTTGGTGGAGGGCCCTACATATGAGTTTTCTCTTCTGATTGCTAACTGTTATACTTAATGAATATTGTCTGATCTTTGTCTTACTCTTTAATATGTAGGCGATAATTTTATACTTGAGCTAACCTTATTTCCATGATAGCGCACTATTACTTGTTGCTAAGGTACGCTCACTCCTTCATTTATTTATTCATTCTTATGCTTGATTTGTTTTATTATTCGATCATTTCATTGGTATCCATTGATTTCCTTATCAATAGTCATACTTGCCTCACCTTATTTAGTAGAAACTCATTTTTAGGGGCTTAGATGGGTGCTACAGTCTTTACCATACTTTCTCAATAAGTAACCTAACCCCTAAACTTAGACTCGGGTTTACGTAGACCTGTTTTTCCTTCAGGAGTCACATTTCACATTTAGGGTTTTTATTTCTTATTTTGTTTTTCCCTTAAAAAATAAAACAAAAATAATTGGTGACTCCAAGTTTTTTTTTTAAAAAATAAAATAAAATTTTCACCAAATAAATTAAAAAGTGAGTCATGTCGTCGAGTGGGAACGCACGTGAAAAACGTGGGTCCACACATATTTATAAATACTTAATTTTATTGATATGTTGAATATGTGATACTTAAGCTTTTGGAATGTATAGCATTAATCTCCACACAAATCTAGTTTGATCTAATGCTTAACCTTCTAATAGAACAAAATGGAACTCCTTCAAGACACTATTCAATTGTATATTTTTATTATAATATGAGGTTTTGATTGGGGGGTAATATTGTAAAAGTTCATTTAATGCATAACGCTTTTATTAGTATCATTTTTATTGAAATACTTTTATGAGAAATTTATTAATATTTGGTTATAACTCTAAAAAGTCCTCTTAAAGTATTTTTTTTTTTAAGTATATGTCAAGTGTTTATTCAAGAATTACATTTATGTTTGATTCCAAAAAAAAACTAAGGAAATAAGAAAAATATTAATTAAATATGATTTTCTCATATGTTTGGATGACCATGATAGAAGATGAAGGAAAATAAAATATAATTAGAATTAATTAAAACCTTATATATTTTTAAATTATTTAACCTTTATATAAAAGAAGAAAATTAAATTAAACGAGTTTGAAAAAGTAAATAAATAATTTATTAACTTTGAACATTTTTTTCTTTAAAGTTGCTTTACTGTTTTTTTTCTATTTTTTTTTTATTTTCCTTCAAATTTTCTAATAACTAAACATATGGTAAAAAAATTTCTAAACTTTTTATTTGTGATTTTAAAATAAAATGCAAATATAATTAGAATTAATTAAAACCTTATATATTTTTAAATTATTTAACCTTTATATAAAAGAAGAAAATTAAATTAAAGGAGTTTGAAAAAGTAAATAAATAATTTATTAACTTTGAACAATTTTTTTTCTTTAAATTTGCTTTGCTTTTTTTTTTTTTTTAGTTTTTTCTCTATTTTTTTTTTCTTAGCATTTTCCTTCAAATTTTCTAATAGTTAAATATATGGTAAAAAAATTCTAAACTTTTTATTAGTGATTTTAAAATAAAATGTTTTCAAATATTAGAAAATGTTTTTATCCCTTTCAAAATCACTAGTAAATAGCTATGAGTCTAAACCTAGTTGTAGCTAAAGGAAACATGTTAATCTGCCCAATCAAATAGTGGGCTTGTTGCTTTAATTGGCTTAGACTATATATTGCCAGTGTTTTAGAAATAGTAACTAGAGATTGCATTACTAGGATGATACATAACTCTAACTTATGGTGTATAAAAACCTCGTAATTTATGGTGTATAAACCTCATTAAACTTGATTCTTGGAATTCCTTTATTTTTTAAGATTTGAAATAGAAAACGAATAAAAACAAAAACAAAAACAAATAAAGTATGGATGCTCCAAATTTTGAAAAATAAAGTAAAATTTTAGCTTGACAATATCATTAATTCATTGAGCAAATCACTTATATTTTTTAGCCCTAATGATTTTTAAATTTATTTTTATTAGTCATTTTCTATGATTGACATTACCTCAAAATGTTAAAATTAGAGTTATTTCAGATGAAATATTACAAATTCCAACAACTAGGGTTGTAATTTGGGTGTCTTGGAATGAACCAAGTCTAACTCAAACAATCAACCTGAGCCCAATCTAACCTACCTCCAATATGAGATACTAAATCCAAACTCAATCCAACCTCATCTTTCTAAATTTAGGTTGGAGTTGATTAAATTCAGATTGATTGAATTGGATTTAGGTTAATCATGTAGTATGATTCAAAGTTGATTATAGCAAAATTAAAATGATGAATAGGACAAAATTTCAAGATAATAAAAAATAAATATAAAGATAGATTTATATATCTTTCTAGAAAATGAAAAATTACATGATATAATTATAATTTTTGTTTTTCCTTTCAAATCTAAAATGAAGATGAATAAAATAAATATATTGTATAACATAACATAAACTATAAATATTATAAAAATACATTAAATTGGGTTAGTGTTTGAGTTGGATTGTTCGAACCTTAATCCAAGTTTAACCCAAATTGAGTTTAAGTTAAAAAAAAAAAAAAATTACTCAAACCCGACTTGAATATTAAAAATCATTGTTAAAACTCACCTAGTGATCGGGTTGGATCAACCCACCCACCCAAGTTGTGCCTTTCCCAATATATTTCTAAAGTTTCAATAGCAATGGAACTCTCAAACTGAGATATAAATTGCATGTAAAGCGATAACTACTACTTCAAAACTTGATGTATACATTATTGACTTACTACAATTTTAGATAAATTTGTTTATACTCTTTGAAATTCCTTTTTTTTTTTTTTCTTTTTCCTTTTTTATATACTTATTAGCTATCTAAACAAGGCTTTGTCACGAGTCTTTCTAATTTAGATTTCAAATAATTTTTTTCCATTTGTTTTATAGAACTAGTATTTATGTCATATCCTTAATTAATTAGAAAAAAGACCTTGCCTTGAGTTTTGTCATGGATATATAGTTGATTTTTTTTTTCAAAACTAATATTGTGCAATTTTAATTCACACGTGGGCAACGATATCATGACTTTCAATGCATGTGCATGTTGTGTGAACAAATGAGATATTTATTTATCTAACTTATAAACATGATACTATGGATGTGTATATTTAAATGTTTACAAGTTTTTATTCAAGTTTGGTCATGAGTATTAATATAGTGATAAAATAATATGGTGAAAATTGTTTTAAAGAATTGGAGTATTGGAGGAAATGAAAGAATATGACAATGTAGGGATCAAGAACAGTTTATATAATTAAGAACATGTAATTAGTTCAATCACCAATGGGTGTTTTAAGATTGCTAAATGACTTGGTTAATACATAAAATAATATGTAATAATTATTTTTTATATTAATTATTTTTATTTTTCTTTCTTATTCACTAAATTAGTTACAATTTTGTTTAATACAAACAAGATAAATGGCACGATTAATATCCACATCCCTATTGAAACATGTACATATACCACTTTCATATCAATGGTTAATTCCAAACTTAAGGATTAATTTTTTTTAAATAGTCCAACATAATTTTTAATATGTTTTTCTAAGGTACTACCAACATGTTGTATTATATTGTCTAAAATTAATCACTTTTTTATATGCCTTAGCGGAAGGAGAAGTAGTATCTAACTATTGATAGTAAAGGTTTTAAGTTTATAGTATAAAACAATATTGCCAATAAATAGTCTTTCTAAATATTAAAGTTATTAACTTTTTAACCAATTGTTCAACATTAACCCTTGTAAGAAAAAAAAAAAAAAAAAAACAATAAATGTTATCAAGTAATCATCAAGCAATCGTGAGTTTTTGCTACAACACTTAAATCATGTTATAGTTATTGCATTCTTCTTTAACACCACTTTGTGAAAGCCACTAATATTTTCCACAACACCTTAAAACTCCTTTTAGGCAAACATCTATTTCCCAAAGCTCTTTTTAGTGCTTTTGAGAGATGGTGTTTTTAGATTTTGAAAACTCAAATATGAGAATTAAGAACAAATTCTCAAAACAAAAACATGAATAAAAATATGTATAATATCAATATTATGAAAGTTTTATAGACCATAATAACATAAATCTTTGAATCAAATTTAGAAATATGCACATGTTTCTACTTTCTAAAATAATATTTAAATTTAAATAAAATGTCTAAAATTTGAGAAAATTTTTAATAGATATATAAGTGCTTTAGGAATATTTTTTTTCAAGAAAAACCTTTTTAATTTTTTATTAGATGCAGAACATTGAAGGACTTATCTATATACAAATTTTAGAGCCATATTGTCTCCTAAACGAAAATTTATCAACGTAATCCCTAAAAAATACTAATTTTTTTTTTATTAAATCAAATGATTCACTCAAATAATCTAAATTCACCTTGGATTGAAATCCTCATTAGTTAGGAATGGATATCCTAATTCTTAGCTAATATTTTTTTTTTTTTTTTTTTTTTTTGCTCCATGTTGTAGAAAAATCTATGACAGCGCCATTGTAATACCAATAGAAATATGATGCAATGTCATTTTATTAACAAATATTGAAATTCATCAAATAGCAACAATAAGTGTTAGTATCTCATTTCCTTTAATAATCTCCTTCTAAATGATGGTTCCTTAATTTATTGAAAAATATAAATTACCTTGCCATGCCATCGTCTAAATGTACATGTAAAAACTCACAATCAGTTGGAAAAAAAAAAAAAAAAATCAACGCAAGCAATCCTCAAGAATGATAATAAAAATATTCCAAAATGTCCAAATAAATTATCAACAAGATGATAAAAAACTTTCATCATATCCAACACGTGATTTACTAGTATTGAACAAAGAGTTACTACATCATGATTAATGTTAGTGACCTTGATGCTTGCTACATGGGTCACAAAGACTTAGCACTATGCATTGCACCACCCACTAAAGAAAAGTGCAAATTGAATAAAATAATTGTCTAAATTTCTAAGTTAAGCATAGTATTCAAAACATCTATAAGCTCCTTTAACCCAAAGCGTGTAACAAATTGCAAAGCTGAATACTTCTCATTAATGAAACAACATATAAATACATATCCAAGAGTGGTTGAAGATCTTACAAACAAGGAAGGTTACAAACTGAATCCTATATCTATGGATGATAGATAAATACAATTAAATACATAGATATATACAATTAAATATATTTGAATAGGCTGATATGAAAGACTAAGTCAAGCTGAGATGAATGACTAAGTCAAGCAACTGATTATCTCTATTATGCCCCCTCAAGATGGAGCTTGGGAGAGAAGTCCAATCTTGTGTTTATGTTGAAGAAAACGTTGTCGTGGAAGTGGCTTGGTAAGAGCATCTACAAGCTAATCTTCAAAGGAGACATGGGCTACACGAAGAGCTCCATTTTGAACTTGATCCCTGATAAAATGAAAGTCTATTGCAACATGCTTCATACGAGAATGAAAAATTGGATTGGAACAGAGTTGAGTGGCCTCTATATTATCACAGTAAATGACAGGGCAGGAAGGAAGCGAAATACCAAGATCATTCAAGAGATAACAAATGAAATTAAGTTCAGCAGCTGTATTTGCAACTGAGTGATACTCCGCCTCAGTGGAGAATCTAGCAACAGTCTGTTGCTTTTTAGAACTCCAGGAGATCGGATTTTTACCAAGATAAACAACGTAAGCACCGGTTGAGCAAAAAGTGTCCTTGTCACATGCCCAATCAGCATAAAAAAAGGCTTGAAGATTGAGAGAGGTATCTGAAAATGCATGCAAGTTGAGAGTAGAGTCTTTGTAGAGTTGTAAACCATCATCAACAGTGCCAACAAGATAACGTAGTAGGCGTTTGACAAAGGACCAATGTGCAGTTGTTGGGCAATGCATATATTGGGACAATTTTTTGACAGCAAAGGCGATGTCTGGTCTTGTTATGAGCAAATACTGGAGGCTCCCAACTACCTGGCGATACTCAGTGGGATCAAACAAAGAAGAACCTGAGTTTAACATGAGAGTCAGACTGGTTGGGATGGGAGTAGGAACAGTCTTGACATCTTGCATCTTGGTTTGAGTGAGGAGATCCATAATATATCGCCTTTGTGAGAGTAACAAGCCATGATTGTTTGGGACAACTTCCACACCCAAAAAGTAAGTTAGTAAACCAAGGTCTTTGATGGAAAATCGCTGAGCAAGGATGGCAATGAAGTGATTAACTTTGGTATCATTATCGCCTGTGAGAATTAAATCATCAACATAAACAAGGAGATACATAGTGTGGCCATCAATATGAAAGACAAAGAGTGATGTATCAGCATATGAATTCTGAAAGTCAAACTGTAGAAGAAAGTTTCTGAGTTCATGGTACCATGCTCGAGGGGCTTGTTTCAGGCCATATATTGCTTTGTTGAGTTTGCAGACATAAGAGGGGTTGTCATTATCAACAAATCCCGGTGGCTGTGACATGTATACATTTTATGATAGATGGCCTTGAAAAAAGGCATTATTAACATCAAGTTGCCTTAAGGACCAGCCACGACTGACGGTGATACTAAGAACAATGAGGACAGTAGTTGGTTTTATAAAGGGACTGAATGTGTCATGGTAGTCTATTCCAGGACGTTGGTGGAAGCCTTTTGCCACCAATCGGGCCTTGAACCTGTCAATAGGGCCATCAGATTTGCGTTTAGTTCTAAAAATCCACTTGCAACCAACCCGATTTTGATTGCTATCCGGTGGAACTAGAGCCTATGTGACATTCTTTACTAAAGCATCATACTCTTCAAACATGGCTCGATGCCATTTGTGATCTCTGAGAGCTTGGGTCAATGTGGTTGGTTCATGATCATCACTTTTGGTTAATTGAGTGTGAAGATTCAGTTTGGTGATGGGTTTGCGAATATTGTTTTTGGCTCCAGTAGTCATGGGATGGGTGGGTTGTGGCTGAGGCTTAGGTGGGCTTATATGTGGTGATGGGTGTTGGGGATTGTGGGGATGTGAAGGTTCACATGATGGTGATGGAGGTGATGTGACAGGCAGGTCTGGTGGTGGTGAAGCAGCACTGGGGGATTGTTGTTGAGCGTCCACGACAAATGACAGATTGAGTGGTGGTACCAAAGGCAAGTTGGGAATGCGAAGGGGTGGTGGAAGCCAAATAGAAATGGAATCTGATGGAGGACAAGAGGAAAGAGCAAAGAGATGACGGAAGAGAAAGACAGACTCAACAAATTTAACATGCTTAGAGACATATATTTTAGACGTGGATGGATCAAGGCAATAGTAGGCACTCTAAGTTAAAGAGTATCCAAGGAAGACACATGGTTTGGATCGAGTGTGGAGTTTGTGGGTAGTATATGGTCTAAGCCAAGGATAGCATAAACAACCAAAAATTTTGAGTTTTGAGTAATTAGGAGCTATTGTAAAAAAAATTTCATAAGGAGAGGAAAGGTTTAGTGTGGGTGTTGGCATGCAATTTATTAGGTAAACTGTTGTGGCTAGGGCATAAGGCCAATAACTTAAAGGAAGAGATGCATGAGAGAGTAAGGCTAGTCCAGTTTCTACAATATGAAGATGTCTACATTCAGAAAATCCATTGTGTTCAGGTGTGTGAGGTGGTGTAGTGAGATGAGAAATACCATTTGTTAAAAGAAAATGGGCAAGGGTAATATATTCACCACCATTGTCCGAATAAAGTGTTTTGATGGTTTTATCAAAGTGTTTCTCAACAATTGCTTTAAATCGAATAAAAACATCTTTGACTTCTGACTTTTGTTTAAGAGGATAAAACCAAATATATCGGGTGAAGTGATCCACAAAAATGACATAATATTTGAATCCATTATTTGATATAAGTGGAGATGTCCAAACATCAGAAAAGATAGTTTCAAGGGGTTGAGAAGAGACAATGGTGGATTTAGAAAATGACAATTTGTGGCTTTTATTACTCAAACAAGCATTACATGGAAAATTATTAGATAATGAAGAAGAGAAATTGAGTTTATTTTTGGAAACAATCTGTTTTAGAATTTTGAAAGTTGGGTGTCCTAATCTTTGATGCCACTCGGATAAAGTTGTTTTAAGGCTGGAAAATGCAAGCAAGGGTGGAGATACCGGCCACTCATAGATGCCATCTTTAGTGTTGCCCTTCAGAAGTGTTGTCCCCGTTTGAATGTCCTTTACAAGGAAAGCAATTGGTAAGAATTCAATGGAGACATTATTTGAGGTACAAAATTGAGAAACGGAAATGAGATTCTTTTTCATTATAGGAACACAGAGAACATTGTTCAATTTAAAAGTGGTATGAGTTGTGTGGAGAGAGGAAGAACCGGTATGAGTAATGGAGAGACCCGAGCCATCACCAATCATAATGTCATCCAAGCCATTGTATGGAGTATGCATGGAGAGATTGTGTAGATCAGTTGTAACATGGTGAGATGCGCCACTGTCGAGGAGCCAAGATGTGTGGTTGGGAGTGTTGGAGGCATAATGGGCCCTTGGTTGCCATGGGGTGGCAGAGGGATTGTTCGAAGCAGGAGAAGGACTATTGGATGTGTTGACTGGGACTAGTCGAAAAAAAGGGACACCGTTTTGTTGTATGTCCTTATATCCTGCAGATTTGGCAATAACCCAAGTATGGCCGAAATGGGTGATTACCTTGAGGTGTGGGCTGGCCGTTGGTTTGTGTAAGAGGATACCTGTGTTGGTGGCTGTTGGAGGGGTGCCATGTATGATTGGTGGTGCCTGAAGGTGTAGGTGAGCGCCCAAGTGTTGGGTTCCTGCTCGTGGGATTAGTAGTGGCAGGAAACTGAAGGGGGTCTGGTTTGGGAGTGATCAGCGAAGCTTCAAAATTGAGCAACTTTTCATGTAGTTCCTCAAGGGTTATAGGCATGTCTCTGGCTTGAAAGCATGTGTGAGTTCTCTGTATTCATCACCAAGGCCATCAAGTATCTTGTCAGTGAGATCTTCTGCATTAAGTGGGGCTCCAAGAAGGGCAAGCTCATCAGCCTTTGCCTTGATGGATTGCAGAAATGAAGTGACACTGGCAGAGCCTTTGGTGATTAGCTTGAGTTGGCTTTGGGCCTGTTTGATGTGGCCACGAGAAGGCTTAGCGTAGGTGGTGGCCAGGATTGTCCATGCTTCACGGGTTGTCTTGGCTTGTGCAATAAATGGTATGATGGTGTGGGAAATTGAGCCAATGATTGCATTCAAGATCAATTGATCCTGTCTGATCCAAATGGTATGAGCAGGATTGGATCTGGTTGCGTCATTGTGTGTGAGAGTGGCTGAAGGACATGGCTTAGAGCCATCTATATATCCTAAGAGGTCATAGCCAATGAAGAGGGTGTGGAATTGTAGTTTCCAGGAAAGGTAGTTGGTGGATGTGAGTTTTAGAGGGGTTTGGGCAGCAACATTAATGCTGATAAGGGTGTTGTGGGAATCATTTGTGGTGAGAATGGAGGGGGAAGAGGTAGCCATGGCTTTTCGAGATTGAAGAGAGGAGGAGTTTTGGGAGAAAATTGGAATTTGTTACCTCTAGTTTTGCTCTGATACCATAATAGATTGCAAAACTGAATACTTCTCATTAATGAAACAATGTATAAATACATATCCAAGAGTGGTTGAAGATCCTACAAACTAGGAAGGTTACAAATTGAATCCTATATCTATGGATGATAGATAAATACAATTAAATGCATAGATATATACAATTAAATATATTTGAATAGGCTGATATGAAAGACTAAGTCAAGCTGAGATGAATGACTAAGTCAAGCAACTGAAGCAACTGATTATCTCTGTTAGTGTGAAGTTGAAGACCTTAATGGCAAAAACTTGTACATTTATGTCCTATTAAACCCTTCACCTAAGGGTGGTGAAGAAAGTCTTTTGGTAGGGACAATTTTTAGAGTTTTTGAGGAATTTAGGGCCTTAAGCTTAGTAGGTTGGATTTAGAGGATTTAGAACAAACAATTGATGATGGAACTTGAATAAGACAAATTATCTACGTTTTTGTGAGGTGAGAATTGTTAGTGTCCATGCTTAGGTTTGGATGCATTCTTCATTTTATTTTGCTTTTTGTGTCATCAACATTGATAGGGGGTAGCAATGCCTCGGTTGGGGGTGTGATTAATGTCATATATTGCATGAAAATAATGGTAAAAATCACATCTTATGCTTGATTTTAGCATTAAAGAGCTCTCTAACTAGTCCATTGTATACTTCCTTGTGTATGCTAGGTTTTCTCACATTCTTCACTTATACATGTATATGCAACTATTTTGATGAATAATGATGGTCTTGGGATCCTCTTAGGACATCCTAGAGGCAAGAATGGGGTACAAGTTTAGCCAAAGGATCAAAGTCACATGGAAATCAAATGTGCTGTCCTATTTTGACTAATAAAAAAGGTTTAATTTGCTTGAAGGGGTTAGGGATATCCAAATGGGTTCAAATGATTTTTGTTTTTTTTAAATAAAAAAAAACTCTAGAACCCTTGAAGATCAATGTCACTAGTTTTTGGAAGCTTTGGATGTCATTTACCGATGTGAATAAATTAGGAAAGACTGTAGAGTAGTGAAGGTGCAGAGAGGGAGAGGAACTTTCTTGTGGTATTGGCGCCACACTGGTGCAGCAGTTGTCCCACAATTGAAGCTACCACCACTTTTGATTGTGAGCAAGATGAGCCATTGGAGAAAGTGGTACCAGGGTAGCACCAAACCCGTTAGTGCAACCACTTTCCTCAGTGGTGCTGCCACTTTTTGCTAATGATACGAGGATGGACAAGGGCCACTTTTGTAGACATTTCCAAGTGACCATTGATCCCCCACTTCACACATTGGATGCCTCCACATGGTACACTATATAGGGCCTGATTGAGAATTTAGGTTACCTCATTTTTTATTTTATTTTTTTGTGCATATTCTAGATGATTTGCCATAATCGAAACTCATTTCTTTCACTTGTAATTGAATATTCTCTTTTCATGTCTTAGATCAATGGATTGTTAGATCTAAATCTTGGATTTCAATGTTTGTATTCCCACGGTCTGTTTTTGTTCCAAAATTTAGTCTTGCTTTCATGTCTTTTAAGTCATAGAATAGGTTGAGGAAAGGTGACCCTAGGGTCCTCTCTTTTACCCTTGGAATGATCCTCTAACTTTGGGTGATTATTGATTTAATCAACTTTTGATTTGCTCCTCTGTATTTTTTTTTATTGAAGTTATCATACTTTGATGTTTGGAAATTGAAGATTTGGGGCCCCTTTGAAGGTATCTCAAGTGCTTAATGATCATTTTGACTCGAGAAGACCATTAGAGAGCCTTAACTATTGCAGTTTGGCAAGGAAATGGGTAATGGAAACTTTAGGTATTTTATTTGGAGGCTTAATTTATAAGTTTGGGTCTTTAGATTCAAGTAAATTGTGCTTTACTGAAAATATTCTGGCCAAGAGAAACCATAGTTATTCTTGATTGACTTCCTCGACTTGAGGATTTTTTCATGGTAAGGAAGGAACCCAAAGGATCCCCTTCTTCTCAACATTTCGTTAAATTTTGTTAAGAAAAGTTTTAAATCAAGTTCACTTGGTTTTTCCATGCTTTTCACAAAAATTTATCAACCTTTTTTCTCAATCAATCGAAAGAAAAAATTTGCCTCAAAATCTAGCATTCATTTTCTAAACCTTTCCATTTTCCATACATTCCAAGCTCACCTTCTACAGGTTTGATAGCAAGCTCACTAGGATTTTTAAAGTTATAACCGACTCCCTATACGTTGGGAACCTCATTTTGACACACATCCGGGAGTGGCCACAATGCTTTTATTCTTTAGAAATGAATAAAATTTAAGTCTATTTGTTTCATCATTTCTATTTAGTTTCTCTCATCCCTTTCATTTTTATAATCATCTTTATAATTATAATAATATATAAGCACTTGTAATGGAGAACCTATTGGACTAAAAACCTTTATAATTCATCAAAATTTGTTCTTCGAAGGTTAAAAGCATTTCTTAATGCTTGGAATTGGTTTTTTTTACTGAAGTCAAGTGTTTGAAAAAAAATTTATAAATCAATTCTAAATATTTCAAGAAATACTTGAAGCGCGTTTATGGATTAGTATTTGATACATTGTTCTCCCAAAAATCAATTGTGTATAATGTATTGCATTATGGGAAAAAAATCTGAATTTTTTTGTATCCAAATAATAATAGATTCTAACTTAGAAGTTATATATATAAATATAGCCATCTAAATAAAATAAAATAAAAAAAGAAAACTAACCTTCCAAATACAAAAAATTAAAAAGATGACAAAATTTTTGTGTAGATATATAGCTAGAAATATGATATTAAATGCTAAAAATGAAACAAAAATATGATGTGACTATAAAAATGAGAAATAAAAAGGATGCATGAACTAGAAAATATTAATTACTTAGGCGATATAAAATATGATTCCAAATACAAGGACAAAAAATCATGAAAACATTCTCTTTGGCTTGACTATAATATGCATGGCATGAAATGCTAGTGATTAGAAACAAAATTTGAGTATATAAAGTGTTATTTGAGAAGATAATAAGTGAATAATATAAATTATTTTAACTAATATTTTATCTTTCTAAAAGTTTTAACACTTTAATCCTTATTTGGACCTTCTAACTTCAAAAATAAATAAATAAATAAGATTTAAACTTGTTTAAGGGGGAAATTGAATATTAGAATAAACTATGAAGGTTAAAAGAATAACTAAATTCCTCAAAGGAATAATGGATTGATTGAATAGTTGGCTTGATTGCACGTTGATTTTACTAATTAATCATACTTCACTTTTATACAATCCATAAAAATATAATGGATTCAAAATCTTACCTTTTTTACTTATATTTTCTTTTATAAAAAAAATGCATGAATAAATGGTTTTGAATGAGAAAAAAATATAATCTACTCTTTTTGCTAGGGAAGCCGAACAACATGAATATTACATGTTTCTTCAAACATTCAACGAACCCAAGTGATACAATTTAGTTTAATAGCATTCTCAATGTGTATAATAGTTGAGAAGCTACTTCAAAATTTTAACATAATCTAAATGCAACGCATTTTCATTCAATTTAATATCAAGAAAACAAATCGTGGTCAAGGAGCATTGACTCTATTACCATTTTATTTAATTTCCTCCAATACTTCAATAATCAATAATACTTTTATAATTATATTAATAAGGATTTATTGATAGAGATGAATTTAAACAATTCTTTTAACCTACTATGCATGAATTAGTTTCAAGATATTTATAACTTTAACAAACGTATATCTCATTCCTCACACAGTATATTTGTGTGTAAGTCATAACATTTTTACCTTCAGATGATGAATGACAAGTTACATAACCATAAATATTTTCATTGAAACAAAAACTAGTAATTTAAATACAAAAAAAAATAAAAAATAAAAAACTCCATAACAAATGCTTGTCTTACTAGGTAAAAATATGGTATAAAAGGCCAGTATAAATAGAGAATGCATGTAATTCAAAGGCTTCAAAAACTCATAACAAGATTCTATAATAACTTTGCATAAGAGGCTTAGTAATGAGAAAAAATAGTAATTTAACCATAGGAAGATATGAGATGAAACGATAACAAATCATTTATAAGTATTTAGTTAACCTGAGATCTAGTTTAACAATTAACCTTCTTGCATTAATAGTTAACCTTTTTTTTTTTTTTTTGGTGAGAGATACATTGAATTTATCATAAATTCAATGCACCAATTAATCTTTATGTTTCAAAATTTCACAGTATTTAACATAACTGAGATCCTACTTCCCATAATTAATATTTAATATTTGAACTAAGGCTCAAGTAATGAAGTAATGGCTTTAATGGGCCATTTTGGGTGGGAGGGCTTGGACAATGATCGATTCACATTCATTTCCATAAAAACACTGGTAGAATCAAATTCTAATAATTTTTTATTTTTAATTTTTTAAAAACAGAAAGGAAGAGTAAATCATCCAACGTTCAAATATAAGTTAACAAAAAGTGTTTATTAAGTTTTGCCTTCTGTTTTATTTTATTTTAACTTTTTTTTTCAATGGAATCCTCAGTTCAATCTCTCTACTGAAGTATCCCACACTCCTTTGGATATAACATGTTGAATTTTATTTCAATCAGTCTACAAACTTCCTCCAATAGCTAGCAAATGACAAATTTTGGGGATAGTAGAAATCCAAGGAATAAAAGGTTTTCTAAATGGAGAATTATCTAAGCAAAATATCAAGGAGCAAACTCTTCGACTAAAGGTGCTAATGAAACCATTGTCAAAGTACATCTACTCAAAGGAAAAGTAGACCATATTTCAATGCATTGGAATTTTTAGATTTTGTTAGAAATGCAATAATTCAACTCCCTATAAATGATGACTCAAGAATGAGCCCAAAATTGGAGTATATGCATAAAGATGTCTCGGGGATGAGCATTACCTTGAGATGAATGTGTGTATTACCTTGAGACGAGTTTAATGTCCAATGTCATATCTTGACCTCAATGGGTGTCCATTGGTTTTTAGATATAGGTTTTGGGTAGGCTCACGAGTACATTGTTTTGAGGGAGGGATTATTAAATCTATACAATAATGTTTCTTCCTAAGAAGTGATGCATGGTTCAATAAATGATCCACAAAGGAGTGTATATGCTTTAGGGAACCATGGGATGAGTGAAATGAGTGTGATTTAACTTTGAGATGAGTTAGATGACTGTGATTTTGGATACCAATTGATTTTAATATAAGATGATTAATGTTGCATAGTGATCAATTAAGTAAAGTAATAGGACATATTATTCACCCTTTTTTTTTTAATCATTTTTATATGGAATATGTTAATTTCATACTAAGATATGAGATATACATACCATATTATCATAAATTTATTTATTTTTATCAAATTTTTAATTTTTTATATATTTATTTTATAAAATAATTTTTTTTATTATAAATTAAATTTATGGTTAAAAAAGAAAAACTAAAAAATATTTATAAAACAAAATAATAGTAATATTTGATATATAAATTATTTGTATATATTGAATAATATAATATAAAAAAAATTATTTATAAAGATTAAATATTTTAATAATAAATATTGTTAAATATAAGAGAATTTTCATTTTTTAAATAGAATATATTGGAATGTGATCGATATAATTTTGATTTTAAACATTAAAAATAATATGTATTCTATATTATTATTTTTATTCACTTCACAAATTAAATATAAACATAATATAACATAATATATATGTCAATTGGATATGCTACCTTAAAATTCAATGGGATATGATATCCTTGGATATATATATCTTATCTTATCTTATTCTACCAACCAAACGTACTTTTAAGGTAATGACTGATGTTGCAAGATTTGAGAAGGTTGTAATGGTTGTGGCCTACTATATCATTGGAAATCAATTTAGAGAAATCCGGAAGAGTTAATTCTACATGGAAGAAACCATGCCTTGATGAACGCCCATTCAAACGAGTTTTGAGAGAAAACAACCATTCTTCCCTACCATTTTCTTCATATCTTTCATTGTAGTGCAACCATGGATTTCCTCATCTTTTTTTTTGGTATTCCCATGAAAAGCAAATATAATATAAAGCTTACACAAAAATATCCAAGAGAGTTTTGTTTAACAACAATCTTAATCAAAATTTCCCCTACCATAGAACCTTCAAAGAACTCAACCAATTCAATTTCTATCATCTTTGTTTCACCTTAAATTTGTTAAACAATAATGGATTTTCATTTTTATAGAACAACAAATCAAATAATCTCTCATCCTATGTTTTAAGGAGATAACTTTTTTCTAAAGTGCAATTCATTCACTTAATGGTTTAATTTCCTCCCATGTCATACACTAATAAATTTTTGATGATTTTGGTGATACTAGATTGGAGTTTTTGTAAATATTTCTCACTTAATTAAGTCATGTTTGGTACGTGAGCATGGAGAATAGGAAATGTGAATGAATATTTTATTTTCATTCTTATATTTCCTTAAATAAGAATGAATTCGATGGTTTCAATTCCTACATTTGGTATTACCTGAGATTATAAGATTAGAATGATTATTTATTTTCATTTCAATGTTTGAATACAATGGTAATGAAATTAGAAAAAAATGACAATAATACCCTTACACAATTTAAAGTATTTTTTTATTTTATTTTAGAAGAACACCTTGTGAGGATGTTTTTTTGCTAAATAATAAGACTAAGAAAAATAATATTTACTCTATAATTAAAAATTAACCATAAAAGTCATATGAACTTAATGGAATTGAAGGGGTAAAATAATAATTTTAATATATTCTATGCCATTAGCATGGACCTGCATTCTTCACGTGTGCCCCCACTCGATCAACAAGACTCACTTTTTTATTTGGTGAAAAATTGATTTTGGAAAAGTCGGAGTCGCCACTTATTTTATTTTATTTTAAAAGGGAAAAGAAACAAGAAAGAAAATCCTAAAAAAAAAGTGACTCCATAGTGTTTGGAAAAACGTGTCTTTGAAAAACCCGAGTCTAGGTCCGGGGATCAGGTTGCCTATTGGGAAGGTACCTTTGAAAAAAGGTAGCACCCCTCTAAGCCCTAAAAAGGTCTTTACTGACTAAGTTGAGGGAAATATGGTAATTAATTGATTAATTGAAGGTACCTAGGTAGACTAAGGTAATTTCAAAAAATAGCATGCCAAACAAGATCAAACCACAATAAAGAAGAGTTAGGATGCGTATTTGAACTGCTTCTCAAGCGCTATCATAAAACATCAGAGTTAATATAGAAATAAAACACATAACATGTATTTAATCATAGTGGAATCAAGCATACATCTAAGCATCAAAGGATTACATCAAACATAAATATAGTCTTCAATAGCATACATGTTCATAGAATTCCAAAACGTGAGTGATAGAAAGCGTACCTTTCCAAGCAATGGCGTGGATTGTGTCTTTCTCAAAGTGGCAGTTGTGTGAATGAAGACTGGATGAGTGGCAATCTAGGTGGACTATCTGTAGCTGTGTAACATAGAGAATGAGAAACCCAGTAGCATAAATCTCTTCCAAAACACGGACTGATTTCACCCTAAACACTAGCCTGAATCTCTTCAAAAACACGAACTGATTTCACCCTGAACAGCAGCCCGAATCTCTTCCAAAACACGGAATGATTTTTACCCTAAACAGCGGCCTGAATCGCCTCCAAAACCAGACTGATTTTAACCCAAACAGAAGCCCGAATCTCTTCCAAAAATCGAACTGATTTTTAATCTGAATAGTAGCCTGAATCGCCTCAAAAATTGGACTGATTTTACCCCGAACAGCAGCCCGAATCTCTTCCAAAAATTGGACTGATTTTACCCTGAATAGCAGCTTGAATCTCCTCCAAAAACCGGGCTGATTTCACCCCGAATAGAAGCTCGAATCTCTTCCAAAAACCAGACTGATTTTTATCCCGAACAGCAGCTTGAATCATCTACAAAAAAAAGGCTGATTTTACCCCAAACAATAGCCCGAATCTCTTCTAAAAATTGGACTGATTTTTACCCCGAACAACAGCCTGAATCGCCTCCAAAAATCGGACTGATTTCACCCCGAACACCAGCCCGAATCTCTTCCAAAAACTGGATTGATTTTTACCCCAAACAGTAGCCCGAATCGCCTCAAAAAATCGGACTAATTTTACCCCGAACAGCAGCCCGAATCTCTTCCAAAAATTGGATTGATTTTTACCCTAAACATCAACCTGAATCTTCTCCGAAAATCAGACTTATTTTTACCCCAAACAGTAGCCTAAATCACCTCAAAAAATCGGACCGATTTTACCCCAAACAGCAACCTGAATCGCCTCCAAAAAATCTGACTGATTTTACCCCAAACAATAGCTCGAATCTCTTCCAAAAATCGAATTGATTTTTCCCCAAACAATAACATGAATCTCTCTTTAAAAAACCCAACCTCACCTCTCCAAAAAATAAAAAATAAAAAAAAATCCTTCCATTCCTTCTCTTTCACGCAGACTTCATTTTCTCTTTTTCTTTCCTTTAATTTTTTTTTTCAGACCCGCGTGATTCCTCATCTTTCCTCTTCTTTTCTCCTTCCTTAATCTGTTTTCTCTCACTTCTCTCATTCTCTACAACCCCTAGTGATGTAAAAAAATAAAATCGGTAGAAGAGATTTCCTTCTCCTCCTATCATCCTCCAATTTTCCTTTTTTCCTTTTTTTTTTTTTTTTTTTTATCTCTTATCAATCTCCCCATTCAACTTCTCGCTTCAGCCACAGTAATGGAAATAATAGCAGCCACCTTTGATCCTTTCCTTTTTTTTTTTTTTTTTTTTTCAATCACTTCTTCTTGAACACAACCTTCATCCCGTCCACATACACAATAAATATCTCATTTTCACATTCCATGCAACTTTGTAACTTACCACTGATAAATTTCCCTACAAAATTCAAACGTTAATAGGTTAAACATAAAATAAAAAACGTGTTTTAGAAAATGAGTAGAATTTATTGGATTGACAATATATATATATCTATATGTATGTATGTATGTATGTATATATTTTATACAATTATTAGATTAACTAAAACTATTGGATGAAATTATTAGATTGAAGTAAATAAAAGCATTTTATGAAATTATTTGATTGAATAAAAGTGTTTTATCAAATGATAAAAACAAATACACAAAGTAATATACATAATGGCTAAATAGATAATAATAAAAAGGAAAGTCATGCGAACCATGCAAAAAACGTGAGCCATGAAGCCATGCAACCATTCATTCATGCGAAAAATGATCTAAATGGACCTAAGGTGCCTAAATGGGCCTAAGGTGCCTAAATGGGCTTAGGGTGCCCAAATGGGCCTAGGGTGCCTAAATGGGCCTAAGGTGCCAAAATGGGCCTAGGGTGCCTAAATGGGCCTAAGGTGCCAAAATGGGCCTAGGGTGCCTAAATGGGCCTAAGGTGCCTAAGTGGGCCAATAGGTGCCTAAATGTGCCAAAGGTGCCTAAATGGGCCTAAGGGTGCCTAAATGGGCCTAAGGTGCCTAAATGAGTCTAAGGTGCTTAAATGGGCCTAGGGTGCGTAAATGGGCCTAGGGTGCGTAAATGGGCCAAAGGTGCGTAAATGGACATAGGGTGCCTAAATGGGCCTAGGGTGCCTAAATGGGCCTAAGGTGCCTAAGTGGGCCAAGGGTGCCTAAATGGGCCTAAGGTGCCTAAGTGGGCCAAGGGTGTCTAAATGGGCCTAAGGTGCCTAAATGGGCCTAGGGTTCCTAAAGAGGCCTAAGGTGCCTAAGGTGCTTAAATGGGCCTAGGGTGCCTAAATGGGCCTAGGGTGCCTAAATGGGCCTAAGGTGCCTAAGTTGGCCAAGGGTGCTTAAGTGAGCCAAGTGTCACGGACTTAGTCGTTCACTAAGCTCGTGCGGCACTTAGACAAGCCAAGACGCTTGACCTTGCTAAGTCAGCCTTGCTCCCAATGTTTAGCTTGCTAGGCTAAGACACTCTCGACTCAAAAGCTTAAGAAGCTTGGTAGGCAACTCCTTAAAGAATGGAAGCTCTTATTAACTCAAGAAAGCCTTTACAAGTGCTTGGATGCTCACTTGCTTGGTGCCTTGGCCAAATGAGGCCCTCACCTATTTATAGGCACCAATGGAACTCTCTGGAACCTTGGAGGGTTCCTTACAACTCAAGACTATTCTAGAATGTCCTACACCATTCTAGGTACAAGCCTATATACAAGTATATACAAGAGTCTTCTAGAGTTCTCTAGAAAGCCCCGGACTCCTCTCGTGCCTTCTACCATGGTGTAGAATTGTGTGGATTCCTCCAGGCTTCTCTAGAACCTTCCACACTCTTCCCCCTCTAGGAGTCTCCAGAAGCTTCCTGGCTCTTATATAAGGCCATGGGGAGGCTCATTTGAACAAGCTTGTGACACAAGGGTGCCTAAATGGGCCTAAGGTGCCTAAATGGGTGTAGCTAAATGAGCCTGGGGTGCCTAAATGGGCTTAGGGTGCCTAAATGGGCTTGGGGTGCCTAAATGGGCCTAGGGTGCCTAAATGGGCCTAGGGTACCTAAATGGGCTAAGAGTGCCTAAATGGGCCTAGGGTGCCTAAGTGGGCCTAGGGTGCCTAAGTGGGCCTAAGGTGCCTAAGTGAGTAATTCTAATTAGGGCTGCCAAGAGCCACAATGGGGTTAGGTAAATCCTTCAACCAAAGTCTGTAAGGTGGCTTAGAAAAAATAGGTTGCACGAGTAGCAATGGGCTACCAGGAAATTGTTGTGAAGTATCGAACAAATACCTAATAGGACATGTGCTAGGAAAACAAAATGGAGGGTCTACAAATATAACTCTCTTCAGTAAAGATCACGAGTGTAGGGAATGTGAGTAAAAATACGAATAATGAGTGAAACGAAGTGAACTATACCGAAGAACTAAAATAAAATGACTAGAGATTTTGTCCTAGCACTTGACGAGAGTAAGCTCGGAACACAGGGTCGTAATCATAAAGATGGAACAACTCTATGTCATGAGCTCAAGGCTCTATGTGGAAAAGGATGACTCTGGGTCATAGATGAGAAAAAAAATGACTCTAGGTCGTGAGCTCTAGGCTCAAAATGGAAAAGAAATGACTCTGGGTCATAAATGAAAAAACGACTCTGGCTTGAGAGCTCAGGGCTCTAAATGGAAAAGAAATGACTCTAGGTCATAAATGAAAAACGACTTTAGGTCGAGAGATCTGGGCTTTAAATGAAAAAGAAATGACTTTGGGCCATAAATGAAAATCTACTCTAGGTCGAGAGCTCTGGGCTCTAAATGAAAAGGAAATGACTTTGGGTCATAAATGAAAAAAGACTCTGGGTCGAGAGCTCTGGGCTCTAAATGGAAAAGAAATGACTCTGGATCGTAAATGAAAAACAACTCTGGGTCGACAGCTCCGAGCTTTAAATGGAAAAGAAATGACTTTGGGTCATAAATGAAAATTGACTCTAGGTCGAGAGTTCTAGGCTCTAAATGAAGAAGAAATGACTTTGGGTCATAAATGAAAAACGACTCTAGGTCGAGATCTCTAGGCTCTAAATGGAAAAGAAATGACTTTGGGTCATAAATGAAAAAGGACTCTGGGTCGAGAGCTCTAGGCTCTAAATAGAAAAGAAATGACTCTAGGTCATAAATGAAAAACGACTTTGGGTCAAGAGCTCTGGGCTCTAAATGGAAAAGAAATGAAGACTAACTCGAAGGTGGATAAGAAGCAAAAGAGCTCAAAATGCCGAGGGTCGGACTACTGAACTTAGAAAAAGAAATATGCCCTAGTATCCAAGGTGTTCATATTGTTGAAACAATCAATAAACCAATCATCCGCTAAAATCAATGAGTCAAAAACCGATGCATCATGATAAGCCTCTGAAAAATCTGAACTGAAATAACTCTCTATGTCTCATAAGTAGCTTTGGCGACAAACCTCAAAATGTAAATCTCGAAATGTGTATCACAATTCATCTAAAAACACATCTCAAAGTGAACAAAAAATACTACTTATCTAGATAACCCAATCCGCAAGGTAATCAATGACGAAAACAGTCTATCTCATAAGCATCTTGCTAAAAGATCTACCCATACTTCTCTGGTGAAACCTGATGTGATCCATCTCTATCTCAACAAATCCATGTAGGGAGGTCCTGATACAATCAATCATCAGAAGCCACATACTAGTACTCAATCTAAAACCAAGCTAGTCGCTATCCCTATCTAAAGGATACCCAAAGAAAATGGGGAAATATGCCCCAGTATAAGATCTAATGTCAAGGTCATGAGGTAAACAAGCAGCACCTATTATTCATCGTCATACCACCGCACAAACAAAATTTCATCAAGGAGAGGAGATTATGCCCCAGTATAATGTATGATGTCGAAGTCGTGAGGTAAACAACCAACACTAATCGTCCATCCTCTTACCACTACTCGAACACAATCTCATCGAGGAGAGGGGAATATGCCCTAGTATGGATATTTGATGTCGAAATCATAAGGTAAACAACCAACAATAATCATCCATCTATGCATAATCTCATCAAGGAGAGGGGAATATGCCCCACTATGGATATCTAGTACATAATAAAGAACATGACATCGTCAACCAAACATCTGTCAACATCAATCAATCTCCTGATAACATCAATCAAACATCTCAATGATCAAGATCAAGGATAGCCACACAACCCAACCACGACTAAGGATCTCAAAGCAAAGGGGAAATATGCCCCAATGTGGATATATGATGCATAGCAAAATGATGAATCCAATATCATCAATGGACTGTCTCTAACTCAAAAATCCAGCAAACATTGATATACCAAGCAGGAGAGAGAAACCAAATGCTTCCAAAAGTATCTCCCATAAGAGAAAGCATAGTAACAACTATACTTCAGCCAATCTACAAAAGTCTGTCCAAGTGAAGACTGTCAAAGATAACGTCTGATCTCATGGCCTTAGGGTGGTCTTAAGACACGGGACGTAACGTAGGCCAGGATGAGAAGGCAAAGAAATGAAAGAAAACTAGGATCAAATACCCAATGATCAAACCTATACCCTCGTGTATAGTATACAACGCATAGGAAAATCTCATGAGCATGTGAACTTAAAAGGGGTTGATGGGAACATCGATGGTGAAATGAAAAAGGAAGAGAAGTGGTCAAGCCATCAATAAGTCATGTAAATGATGTGAAGAAAAGTGTCGAATCGGGAAAGTATATAGGTGTTGGGATGGCATGAAAAAGGGAATAAATAGTGGGAAAAAAGTGATGGAAAATCAAATCAAGGTAGTGAGAAAGTAAAAAGGAATAATGAGCAACACATATCAGTACAACAAGTTAAATCGTATCACTCATGATGGAGTAGTAAAGAAGACATTGATTCAGAGACCTTAGTGAAAGGTTACTCAACTCTCATACCTATGAAGTGCAACAACTCTGATCTCATAAACAAGGGATCTCACAAAACTCAAAAAAAAAAAAAAAAAAAAACAATCTCACGAAAAACTCTCATATTGAAAGTGACTCAAGGAGTGAAAAATTCCTCATGGAAAACTCGCACAAACCCTCAATAATAAATCCAATAAGCAACCCTCAAATAACAACACAGGCTCAATGGAGTAGGATATCAAGTACAAACACATCACTGCGTTTTTTTTATTTTTTTATTTTTTTTATTTTTTGTGCATATCCTGGTCATTAATAAATCATACTCCAATGAGAAACTAAAAGGAATGAATAAACTCTCTCAAATCATTGATGAACACACAAAACCCTATCCCACGAGGCAACCTCTCAAGCTAAAGTCTCTGAATCAATGCCAGTTGATGGAATGAAGAGAGTGATATGACTACCCTATATGAATCAATATGTGAAGAATCAACATTCCCAGTGAAGAGAATATGTAGTGTAACGACCAATAATGAAGGCCAAGATAGAGATGAAAATGTGAAAATAGTGGAACGTAACAAACAGGGTGGTGAGGTGATAATAGAAAAGGCGAGAAAGATAAGCCTATGAGTCCAAAGCTCATGAGACTTTCCTAGAAAAGCATGACTATACATCAAAGGGCCCCAACCCGGGTGTAGAAATAATAAGCAGGGCTATAGAAAAGAAAAAAGTTATAACATACCACATGAGGCAGGATGGGCTAGCAATGGTCTAATATATAGATAGGGGTGATAAAGTGTAAGGCTAAACGAAATGATGGCCACCCATCCCGCTACCATGGTCTCAAACGTAATACTTCTTCAACTGATCCACATTGGTAGGCTCTGAAAACTAGTTTCCATCTAAGTCGGTTAACCATTCTACCCCTTATAGAGTCAACTCTCGAATAACATAAGGCCCACTCCAACTAGGTTTGAACTTCCCTCTAGGGTCTCCAACTAAACCTTTAAGAATCCTCAAAACCAAATATCCTTTCTGTAATAGTCTAGGCTTAACCCATTTCCTAAAAGCACGAGCCATCTTTCTCTAATAGGCCTAAACGTGATCTACTACTCTCAATCTCTTCTTATCTAAAAGGTTAAGCTGATCAAATCTAGTCTGAGCCCACTCTGTCTTAGAAATCTGCTGCTCGAGAGCTACTCTTAGTGAACCCATCTTTGTCTCGATTGGCAAAACAACCTCCATACTATACACTAGAGAATAAGGTGTAGCTCCTATAGAGGTGCGAAGAGAGGTACGGTATGCCCACAACGCAAAAGGGAGTTTCTCTAACCAATCTCGAGAGGTTTCAATCATCTTCCTCAAAATCTTCTTAATATTCTTATTTGTTGCCTCTACTGCCCCATTAGTTTGTGGTCCGTATGTAGAAGATCTATGATGTCGGACACCATATTTCTGCAACAAAGTGTCAACCTCAGCTCAAAAGGGTACCCCTCTATTTGAAATCAACTCATGTGGCATCCCATAATGATAAATGATGTGTGATATGATGAAACTGGCGACTCTAATAGATGTTAACCTCGCATATGATGCTGCTTCCACCCACTTGGTGAAATAATCTATGGCAACTAGGATAAACTTATGACCACTAGAAGATTTCGATGAAATCTTCCCAATAATATCAATACCCCATACTGAAAACGACCATGGCAAGGTCAAAGCGTATTACTCAAATGGTGGTGAATGAATGAGATCACCATGAATCTGGCACTATGGACATCTCTGAACAAACTAACAACAATCTGTCTCCATAGTTAACCAAAAGTAACCTATCCTCATAATCTTACGGGCCAGCATGTGCCCTCCCATGTTTGGACCACAAACTCCTGCATAAACCTTTCTCATCACTTAATTTGCAGAGGCTCGATCTAAACATAATAAAAGCATATCATCAGCTAATCATCTATATAGAGTCTCTCCACAAATCACAAATCTAGTGTCCAACTGCCTCAATGCCCTGCGATCCTTGGTTGTGGTAGCCTTTGGGTATGTGCCAGATCTAAGAAGCTAATAAATGTCATGATACCAAGGTAGATCATCCCGGGCCTTTGTCTCGCCAATCAGACAATAGTAAGCAGGTGCAAACCTTGACTCAATCAACAATGGACATATAACCACATCAATCAGAGTGTCTACAGAAGAAGCTAAGGTAGCTAAGACATCAACAAACTGGTTTTACACTCGAAGTAGACGAGTGTATCTCAAGTCATCAAATCTCCCAACCAGTAACTCTAAATAAGCATGATACGGCCTAAGCTTTACATCCCTAATCTTCCAATCTCCCTGAATCTATTTGAGTACCAAATACCTCCATCTATCTAATGCCAAGCTCCAGTGCAGTCTCTAAACCAAGGATACAAGCCTCATAATCAAATATGTTGTTCGTGGCGGGATGTTGATTTGAAAACACCAAGCGAACTGACCTCGGAATATGATCACCCTGGGGGGATATCAACAAAATACCTATCCTAAACCCTGAGTGGTTGGCTGCACCATCAAAGTACATACGCTACCCTGATAAGCTAGTCATAACAATAAACTCCTTATCTGGAAAATCATCATCAACTGGTCTACCCTCAGATATCGGTAATAAGGCTGAGTGATCGACGACAATACTTTCCTTAATAGACTTTTGAGAAACATACTGAATATCAAACTCTATCCAAAGTATGAGCCATCTCATCAATCCACTGGTCAATGCGGGTCTGTCAAACAAATACCTCAACGGATTTAGCCGAGAAATCAAACACACTGAATGCTCAGTCATGTAATGCCTCAATCTCCTGGTGGCCCAAACTAATGCTAACGCTCAATCATAACATATCTCATCTCATACTCCAACATCCTCTTACTCAGATAGTAAATAGCTCACTCTTTCCTTGAGTCATCAAGCTGAGCTAACATACATCCCAGGGGCATGTCTGAAACTGAATAATTTAGAAGAAGTGGGCATCCCGACATAGAAGGCACTAAAACAGGAGAAGAAAGCCAGTACTCTTTGATCTTCTCAAATGCAAGCTGACAATCATCATTCCAAACTGTTGGTTGGTTCTTCCTCAAAAGACGAAAAATGGGCTCACATATGTCTATCAATCTGGCTATGAAACGACTGATGTACTGTAACCTGCCTAGAAAACCCCTGATCTCTTTCTCAGTCCTCGGCACAAGCATGTCGAGTATGGCTTTGATCTTATCTGGGTCGACCTCTATGCCCCGCTTACTGACCATATGCCCCAACAATTTCCTACAAGTCACTCCAAATGTGCATTTCTTGGGGTTTATCCTCAATTTGAATTTTCGAATCCTCTCAAAGAATCTCTCCAGAGCCACTAGGTGATCTGCTCTACCTCGGGATTTCACAATCATATCATCCACATAAACTTCCACATCCCTATGCAGTAGTGACCCTCTGATAAGTAGTTCCTACATTCTTCAACCCAAATGGCATAACTCTCTAATAGTAGGTACCCCACTTGGTAATGAAGGTTGTCTTCTCCATATCCTCTAGAGCCATCAAAATCTTATTATACCTCGAAAATCCATCCATGAAAGACAACATCAAATAGCCTGCAGTGCTATCGACCAGCAAATCAATATGCGGGGGAGGAAAATCATCCTCAGGGCTGACTTTATTAAGGTATTTGAAATTGACACAAACTCTAACCTTGCCATCCTTTTTGGGAACTAAGACGACATTAGCCAACCATTCTAGATACTCAACCACTGATATAAATCCAACACTGAGTTGTTTTTGAATTTCCTCTTTCACCTGTAGACTCCAACGTGGGTGTAATTGCCTCAACTTCTACTTAACTGGTCTGGAATGTGGCAAGATAGGCAAATGGTGCTGGACTATAGAGGGATCGAGACCCGGCATGTCTTCATAAGACCATGCAAAGACATCCAAATATGATCTAAGTAAATGAATAAGTCTATCCATCTCGTATATAAACAGGGGTGAACCAATCTTCAGCTCTCTAAGCTGATCCTCTATGCCAAAATCAACATTCTCAACATTCCCTATAGCAGGTGAAACTCTCTCATTTATGGGGGTCTGAGTCGTGATTAAAAGAGGCTCTATCTGAATAAGGTTGTGCTATCTCATCATCTATATCAAATATCTGTAGAGTGGGTGAGTGGGGTGCAGATATACAAATACTATCACAAGAGACAGACAAATAGTCGAAAATACTCAAATCCATAGATACAGAATCATAAACATTGTCAGGACAGGAAATGAATCTTGATAAAATGTCATATGGAAGAGGTGGGTCCACAAATTCGGGCGCTCCCTCAATAGAGCTAAAAGTGTCCTCAAACAAATCATCACCAACTGCAACATCCTCCATAAGCTTTGGAGCAAGGACTGTCTGGATCTCCTCAGCAACCTCGATAGCAGACACCCCGAACTAGTCAAATGGTGAAGCAGACTCAGGCTGAACCATCTCGATGATCTGACTCATACTAGTCATATCCATCTCATCCTGATACTCATCACGAGGAACAACTCCATCAATCATCTCCGTAGACTCAACATCTACTCCACAATCAGTAGTCTCCTCTGGAAAGCACAAAGATAAGAAATTGGCTTGATCTAGTGATGAAAGAGCAATCATCACTGAAATTGGTACGCGAGAAGTCTCATCTCCTAACTATAAATGGTGAAACTGATGCTGAAGCTCATCCACTCCTTCTATATGAGTCACAACACCAAAATCCCCCATATACGGATGAACCTCTGATCCTCTGATGAAGTAGTCTGCCAAACTCATCCTATAAGAATGAACAGGATAATTGAATGATGTGCAAGTCAGATGGGCTCTCACTTTCTCCTAGTGCAAATGTGCCATATACCTATAGTCAGCCTCTATAGGAATAAACCCAAGGCCAAATGGTGTATCATGATCGACAGTAGCCACAAACTCCATGGGTCCATGCTGACGTCGTCCCAGCCTCAAACTAGGCATAAAAAACATACTCCTCATCATGTCGAGTACCACCATACTGCTATGTTGAACAAATGACAATGCTACAAGATCTCTACAGAAGTCCCCAACCTCGAGAATTTGCACCTCATCAAATGTAAACTCGGTCAAAAATAGGTCATCCTCACTATGACTGATTTGAAGCATTAGCTCGAATGAGGCAAACATATCTCTAGGATACTGTACTATGATGGCCTGTCTGTCATGTATAAACTTCACCTTCTGATGAAGGGAAGATGGAGGAGCCCCGACCCTATGAATCCAAGGTCGGCCCAGAAGTAGGTTAAAAGATGTAGGAATCCTCAAAACCTAGAATAGGATGGGGAATGTAGCCAGACCAATCAACAACTCTATCATCAAAGTACCTATGACCTCCCTTGTGGTACTGTCATATGCTCTGACCGTCTGTGTAGAGGGACCGAAGTCTGAAAGTGCATAACCAAGGGCAATAGTAGTAGCTAATGAGCAGACGTTCAAGGCTGAGTCATTGTCCAACTGTAATATATAGAGGGTGTGTATGGTCTAAACCCTCTAGTGGCAAGTCATCATTTGAAAACATAATACATGTGGCCCTGTCGCCTGTCATCATATGAATCAACCCCTCTAGGGTAGTGGTGGTCTCCACTCTGATCTAGCTCAAAACCCGAATCAATGCATCTCTATGAGTACTAGAAGATGCTAGCAAACTCTAGATAGATATGCGGGCCTGTGTACTCTGTAACTACCTCAGTAACTCATCATCCTCTCTCTTGACCTCCTCATGAGAGACTGCACCATCAAATGACCTGACTACTGGAGGTGAGGGCTAACCTACTCTTCCACTACGGGTCACAATCTATACATCTCTTCCCTCCAAATCATCATCACCTGGCCATAGGATAAATGGGATAGATGGGCCCTGACGTGCCGTAGCCGATGGTGCAGTATGAGTCAACTCAAACGATACCCAATCTGAAATCAAACTGAACGAAGTAGAAGTATGAGAACCCACTGTGTCAACCTCATAACCATCATCCAAAACAATCGACTCTGGTAATACATCATTCCAACTCATCATGTGTATGTTGTCATCCTTTACAAAATTTATGTGATGGATACCGCCTGGGGGTGGTGGCACTGCATGCGTAGAGTGAGCCAGTAGAGGGTTTGTGGTTACACTTGGCTACCCCAAGTTAACTAGACCCTGATCTATCAAGTCCTATATAGCATGTCACAAGGTGGCGTAATGATCCGTGCCATGCCCTGAACCCTAATGGTAGGAACAGTGCAGATCCATCCTGAAGCACGGTGGCACAGGCTGGGGTACAAGCCTAGGTGCCAACTAAGTCAACAAACCACCCTCCATAAGCTTCTGGAAAGCTCGACTCAAAGGCATAACTAGCTGGGAGAACTGTCGTGTCGACCTCTATACAAGAGGAATAGTAGTCTGTGGGGCTCGGGGTCAAGGGTATAAGGTAGGAGGCCTCTTTGAGACTTGTGCAGCAAAAACAGGCTCTAGGGTCTGGTGTTGGTATGTAGAAGCCATGGGCCCGAGCAGTCTATACTGAACATAATGGTGTGGGTAATAGGCTCCTGAAGTCTTCCTAAATGTCTAATAGCGCCTGGGAAATCTCGATCCTATTGAACTGATAGTATCCACATCTCCTAGTCTCTGTCCTCCTGAGGGCTTCTTCCCCTTTGGATCAAAAAGGGAAGACTCGGGCCACAATCCTCTAGCAATGCCCTCATCTATACCATACAGAGCTTGTACCAAGGATCCAAAACCCGTATGAGGAAATCCCATCAAATGTCTGGCAAATATGGGCTATAAGCTCCTCAAAATCATACTAATCTGATCCTTCTTCGAAAAACGATCAACAATCTAGGCGATCTTCTCCCGAGGAGGAAGATAAATGAAGTCATTGACTCATCCGATCCCTGTCTTATAGCCTCTAACTCTCTTCTTGAGACATCAATGATAGTATTAAATGCGAACTGCCTCAAAAACTCTTGGACCAAATCATCCCAAGTCCTACGGCGTGAAGCATCTAAAGAAGCAAACCAACGCTATGCTGCACCACTCAAGGACATGGGAAAAAGCATAATCAAGTGGGCCTCATCCAACTCGTGGGCCCTCATCACACTACTGTATAGCCTCAAATGAATCTTAGGGCAACCTATGCCCTTATACCTCTCAATCTCTGGCATCCTAAAATGGGACGGTAGACTGGCCACCGGTGCTCCATCAAAGTCATCTCGATTGATAGCTCCATCTGAAACCCTCATCTATCTCATCCTCTACTCAAGTTTATCCATACGAGCATGTGCATCCTTTGAGGTCTAAATGGGTGTTACGATAGGAAGTGGGGTAGTATTAGTCTGACTATGTAGAACATACGGTGCAAGGTGTGGAACTGACTGACTGAGTGGAGGAGGTGGTGGCGCCGTAGAGTCATGATGTGCGCTATCCTAAGGCGGGGCCTATTGCCCATTTATCCTCTGGCTGAGGTCGGCTAGAGCCTTTTGAATCGAAGCCATGGTCACGGAAAATTGGTCAACAGTGATTACCTAGGAATCCATATCTCTCCGATCTTCTCTCTAGTCTGGCTGATCTGATACTCTCGTCAACCTACTTCTAACTCTAGTCCACGAAGGCGAATCTAGACTGGGCACCAAAAATACTCCTATAAACACGGAAACACTGATAAGACGATGTATAAGGGTAGCTCTATAGGAACCGACTAAAAGGTAATCAAACATATAACCCATGTATACTTAAACTGATACTTGTATCTAATCATACCAAAATGAGACTATGAAGAGGGTAACCGAACCCAATTGTAACCAAGGCAGCTCTGAAGGTCCACATATGCACCCAGGTGTAGGAATGAAATCCTAATTGGGTTTAGGCTAACCTATAAGGTTGAGGTGGTTTTATAAGATAAAAATGGGTGGGTTAAAGGATCCCTAGTAGTAGCGATCGTACCCTCCATGGTACATAACCCTCTACACGCCTCCAAGGAGACGGGGTGCTTCCATGTAAGGAGGTCATCACTTCCACACATGCACTTTCTTGCGTTCTCAGGGGGTTTCCTAATGGTAAAGGCTATCCCATCTCTCAACACTCAAGGATAATCTAAAGTTCATAGTGAAGGATGTGGGTGCATCCGAAAAACCTAAGGTCTAAAGTGAGATAGTGAACAAAGACAAGCAATCATGCAATCATGCAAGAGAGAGGGTTGTCATGTGACAAGCAATCATGCGAAGTAGATAAATATCAAACAATCAAAGTCCAGTCCTATCTAACATATGTGAGAATGAATCATGCTAAAATGAGCAAGCAATCAAGTGATCATTCAAGGCAATAAAAAAAGTTAAGATAGCAAACAAATCAAGCAAACAAACTAAAATCACCTTACCTAAAAAAAGGAGGTACCCTCTAATTGACCAATTAAACACCACATTTTCGTCAACTAATGTTCAAGCTTGATCCTCAAAATCCCCAACGGAGTCACCAATTTGTGGACTCGCATTCTTCATGTGTGCTCTCACTTGATCGGCGAGACTCGCTTTTTTATTTGGTGAAAATTTGATTTTGGAAAAGTCAGAGTCGCCACTTATTTTATTTTATTTTAAAAGGGAAAATAAAATAAGAAAGAAAACCCTAAAAAAAGTGACTCCATAGTGAATGGAAACGCGTGTCCGAGGATCATGTTACCTATTGGGAAGGTACCTTTAAAAAAAGGTAGCACCCCTCTAAGCCTTAAAAAGGTCTCTATTAACTAAGTTGAGGGAAATGTGGCAATTAATTGATTAATTGAAGGTACCTAGGTAGAGTGATTTCAAAAAATAGCATGCCAAACAAGATCAAATCACAATAAAGAAGAGTTAGGATGCATACTCGAATTGCTTCTCAAGCGCTATCATAAAACATCAGAGTTAATATAGAAATAAAATGCACAACATGCATTTAATCATAGTGGAATCAAGCATACGTCTAAGCATCAAAGGATTACATCAAACATAAATATAGTCTTTAATAGCATACATGTTCATAGAATTCCAAAAAGTAAGTGATAGAGAGCGTACCTTTCCGAGCAATGGCGTGGATTGTGTCTTTCTCAAAGTGGCACCTATGTGGATGAAGACTAGATGAGTGGCAATCTAGGTGGACTGCCTGTAGCTGTGTAACATGGAGAAAGAAAAACCTAGTAGCTTGAATCTCTTCCAAAACACGGACTAATTTCACCCCGAACATCCAACTGAATCTCTTGGAAAACACGAACTGATTTCACCTTGAAAAATAGTCTGAATCTCTTTCAAAACACGGACTAATTTTTACCCCGAATAGTAGCCTGAATCACCTCCAAAAATCGGACTGATTTTACCCAGAACAGCAGCCCAAATCTCTTCTAAAAACTGAACTAATTTCATCCTGAACAACAGCCTGAATCTCCTCTAAAAATCGGATTGATTTGACCACGAACAATAGCCCGAATCTCTTCCAAAAATAGGATTGATTTTTGCCCCGAACAACAACTTGAATCTCCTTAAAAAACTAGACTGATTTGACCTCGAACAATAGCCCAAATCTCTTCCAAAAATAGGATTGATTTTTACCCCGAACAACAACTTGAATCCCCTTAAAAAAACTAGACTGATTTCACCCAGAACAGCAGGCCGAATCTCTTCTAAAAAATGAACTGATTTTTACCCCGAACAGCAGCTAAATTGCCTTAAAAAACAGACTAATTTTGCCCTGAACAACAGCCCGAATCTTTTCCAAAAATCGGATTGATTTTAACCCCGAACAGCAACCTAAATCTCCTAAAAAAATTGGACTGATTTTTACCCCGAACAGCAGCCTGAATCTCCTCCAAAAATTGGATTGATTTTACCATGAACAGTAACCTTAATTGCCTCCAAAAAATCAGATTGATTTTACCTCGAACATCAGCCCAAATCTCTTCCAAAAACAGGATTGATTTTTCCCTAAACAACAACTTGAATCTCTCTCTGAAAAACCCAACCTCACCTCTAAAAAAAAAAAAAAAAAAAATCCTTCTCTTCTATCTTTTTCACGTGGACTCCACTCTCTCTTTTTCTTTCCTCTAATATGTATATACATTTTTTTCAGACCCTCGTGATTCTTCCCCTTTCCTCTTCTTTTCTCCCTCTTTCTTAATCTACTCTTTCTCACTTCTCTCATTCTCTGCAGCCCTCGATGATGTAAAAAGAAAAAATCGGTAGAAGAGATTTCCTTCTCCTCTTCCCATCACCCTCCAATTTTCCTTTTTTCCATTTCTTCATTTCATTTTTTTTTTTTTAAATCTCTTATCAATCCCCCCATTCAGCTCTTTTCTCCAACCACGGTAATGGAAGGAACAACAGGCACCTCTACTCATTTCCTTTCTTTCTTTTTAATCTTTTTTTTTTTTCAATCACTTCTTCTTGAACACAACCTTCATCCTATCCACATACACAATAAATCTCTCATTTTCACATTCCATGCAGCTTTGTAACTTACAATTGATAAATTTCCCTGCAAAATTCAAAAGTTAATAGGTTAAACATAAAATAAAAAACGTGTTTTAGAAAATGAGTAAAATTTATTGGATTGACAATATATATATATATATATATATATATATATATATATATATATATATATATATATATATATATATATATATTATACAATTATTAGATTAACTAAAAGTATTTGATGAAATTATTAGATTGAAGTAAATAAAAATATTTTACGAAATTATTTGATTGAATAAAAGTGTTTTATGAAATGATAAAAAAATACACAAAGTAATATACAAAAGGGCTAAATAAATAATAATAAAAAGGAAACTCATGCAACCCATGCAAAAAAACGTGAGTCATGAAGCCATGCAATCATGCATTCATGCAAAAAATGATCTAAATGGGCCTAGGGTGCCTAAATGGGCCTAGGGTGCCTAAGTGGGCCAAGGGGGCCTAAATAGGCCTAGGGGGCCTAAATGGGCCTAGGGTGCCTAAGTGGGCCAAGGGGGCCTAAATGGGCCTAGGGTGCCTAAATGGGCCTAGGGTGCCTATATGGGCCTAGGGTGCCTAAGTGGGCCAAGGGTGCCTAAGTGGGCCAAGGGTGCCCAAATGGGCCTAGGGTACCCAAATGGGCCTAGGGTGCCTAAATGGGCCTAGGGTGCCTAAGTGGGCCAAGGGTGCCTAAATGGGCCAAGGGTGCCTAAATGGGCCTAGGGTGCCTAAATGGGCTTAGGGTGCCTAAATGGGCCTAAGGTGCCTAAGTGGGCCAATAGTGCCTAAATGGGCCTAAGGTGCCTAAATGGGCCTAAGGTGCCTAAGTGGGCCAAGGGTGCCTAAATGGGCCTAGGGTGCCTAAATGGGCCTAATGTCACTGGATGCTTCTAAATGGGCCTAAAGTGCCTACATGCACCAAAGGGTGCCTAAGTGGGCCTAAGGTGCCTAAGTGGGCCTAAAGTGCCCAAGTGGGCCTAAGGAGCCTAAATGAGCTTAGGGTGCCTAAATGGGCCTAAGGTGCCTAAATGGGTCTAGGGTGCCCAAATGGGCCTAAGTGGGCCAAGGCTACCTAAGTGGGCCTAAGGTTCCTAAATGGGCCTAGGGTGCCTAAATGGGCCTAGGGTGCCTAAATGGTCCTTGGGTGCCTAAATGGGCCTAGGGTGCCTAAATGGGCCTAGGGTACGTAAATGGACGTAGGGTGCCTAAATAGGCCTAGGGTACCTAAATGGGCGTAGGGTGCCTAAATGGGCGTAAGGTGCCTAAATGAGTGTAGGGTGCCTAAGTGGGCCTAGGAGGCCTAAATGGGCCTAGGGTGCCTAAGTGGGTCTAGGGTGCCAAAGTGGGCCTAGGGTTCTTAAATGGGCCTAGGGTGCCTAAGTGGGCCTAGGGTGCCTAAGTGGGCCTAGGGTGCCTAAGTGGGCTTAAGGTGCTTAAGTGGGCCTAAGGTGCCTAAGTGAGCCTGAGGTGCCTAAGTGATCCTAAGTCCAGATAAGGTTGGCAAGAGCCACAATGGGGTTAGGTAAATCCCTCAACCCAAGTCTCTAAGATGGCTTAGAAAAGATAGGCTACATGAGTAGCAATGGGCCACTAGGAAATTGCTGTAAAGTATCGAACAAATACCTAATAGGACATGTGTTAGGAGAACAAAATGAAGGGTCTACTATTAGTCTCATTATCATTTAAGTTTTCTAAACATGGAAATAGATGAGAAAATGTATGAGATATCCATTTCCACTCTTCATTAACTCAATCCTATTATTTTATATCTACTAGCATCGTTATGAGTTAATAAAAATATTTTTTTTTAAATAAACATAAAACCCTTCAAATATAACCCAAAAAAAAAGACACAAAATCCATGACAAATGTCTATCTAATTTGTTTCAAATGTATTGTAAAAGGCTAGTATATACTAGAATAAAAATACAAATAGGGCACAGAAATGTGATTTGAATGAAAGGATCATTACAAGTTTCATTGATACTTTAAAAGGCTAAAAATATGATAACAAAATTATTGAAGCAATAGTTTTACTAAGTTGATTGTGGATGGGAGGCCTTGGGCAAAGTCAATTAAGCAGATTGAATACAAACTTATTTCCAAAAATACCATCTATAGGCTTATATTTTAATTTTTTATATTCTCTTTTATCTTGTTCAAGGAACAAGAAAACATAAATGAACTAATATTCCAAAATTAAGAGAAAATAAATGAGATTATTGAATTTACATATATTGTTCAGCTCATGCTAACTTTTTATTGCAATTTTTTGGTAAAATTAAAGTGATCATGCATTACTATTTTTCATTTAGAAGTTACAAGTGATAATTTATCATCCACCATTTTGCTACAAATTTTGCTACATTGCTCAAAAGGGCAAACAATAAGAAATTTCTTTTAGGTGGAAAAATAACTTTCTATCACAAACTAATTCTTTTTGCAACTAAAGTTAAAATATTTTTCTTTTAAAGTTTATTTTGTAGTTGGAAAAAGTATTTCAAATCGTAACAAAAATTAATAAGTTTTGATGTTTTATCCAAGAACTCATCATTGAAATTTTTTCATAGCAATGGAGGTTTTTTGTTAGAAAATTCTTTGCCATGACCTCATGTACACGATGATCAATGATTGCCAAATATTCACAAATTAGGAGATATGTGATTGTTAATTGTTATTTGATTTGAATTACTTAGTCAATATTGCATGAACAATTTTAAACTACCCTACTAAAGAAAAAAATTGCGATATATTTTAATATCCAGTGTTAAATAGGAATCTCAATTCAATAAAATTCAAATTGAATGTACTTTAGTTTTAGACTTTAAATTAATTAGTTGAAATAATAAAGTGGGATGGTGGAATGAGAAATTAAGTTAGTAATAATTTTCTTATATGGAATTGAAATATTACTTCTTTGATCACTTATAATTTATTTTTTTAATCTCGAAATTCTTTTATTTTTAGAAGTTAAATTATTTTGTTTCTTTTCTTAGCTTGTTGAATATTGTTTCATACTGTATTACATATCGATTACTTAATTCCCTACTAATTTTTTAAAAACTATAATGCTAAGAGTATTTATATATTTGTTTGAGGATAAGTTTGAAAATGTTCAATATCATTTTTGGTTTATTTGAACTTTGTTATGACAATTGGACATTTTAGGGTTCTAGGAATTTTGGGATGTATTTGAACTTCCTTGTGACCATAGGTGTAGATTTTTCCTCTTCTTATCATAGATTTCTAGATTTTTTTATGCATTAGATTGAGAAAAAAAGTATTTTCACGTACTCTAGATTATATTTTGTTTTTATTTTTGTTACTTCTCTCTACTCATTTTTGTTGAGAAAAATAAAAGTTATAATGCGCTTGTTGGGTTAGTAGAAGCATCTATACAAAGATACATAAAGTTCTAACATGGTTTGGCTAACCATGACTATTAACCAAACATTTCTCTTTTTTCATTTTTTCTTGATAACAATAATTGAAAAGAAAATCGATATCTCCATTATATTAAATCAAAGTTTCTTGATGGGCCACTTCAATTAGATAAATATTCTTAGAACAATTAAAATCTTAATGAATAAAATTTGGAAATTACAAAAAAAATTGATGCCTCATGGATCATTAAAATAGAAACCTAAATCTAATTTATATTAGATATTGTGTTTATTTTATTTTTAAATATTCTTAAAAATTAAAACTTCAACTACATTCCCTAAATTTAGAAATATTTTCACTCTCAATACACCTACAATAAAACAAATTAAAGTCAACTGCTCTTATTCTATATAAGGTCATATCTTCTCCTATGTCATATGTTAGTATCCACATAATGGAGGATATGATAGTTAAATAGTGTCTTCTTGGGCAGGGAACGTTTAAAAAAGTCTACAAGATCGTCTCCAGAAACAACGGTCACTTGTTGGCTATGAAATATTCGATTTCTTCTCGCTCTTCTTGGTTTCTGATTAGGGAGGAAGAGATACTCCTTTCTCTGGGGGCTTGCTCTGATGTTTTTCAGTGCTTTGGTGGTTATTCAAGCAAGAAAGTTGATGGTAATTTGGTTTATAACTTGATTCTTGAGTACTCACCTGGAGGAAGTTTGAGGAGTTTGATGGAGAGGTTGTTAGGATGAATTCACAATATTCCAACAAACACCATAATTTTTCTACCTTTTCTTAGTGCAAAATTAAATAAGAAATAACAACTAGCAACAATAAATAAATAAACTCATGCAACAAAAAAATAAATCAGACACCATAATTTTTACGTGGAAAACCCCCTAATGCAAAGGGAAAAACCACGGGACCTAGTCCAATTCAAACTTCCACTATCAACAATAATGTGTTACGCTTGTCTTTTCTAGAATAATCTCTAGAGGCTGCCAAATACATCAAGAGCACATATAGCCTTGGATTATACAATCTCTCTTGCCAAAAGAAACAAAGAAAAATTGGAGAAAGTATACCAAAAAAACGTCATTACTATTCACGAGTAGTAACAGTAGCACCCAAGCTCAAAATCTGATCTCCACCGTTCAGATTGTAGTTACTCAGGTTTCAAACCTCTCATCTAAATTTCAACTAGATCGAACTATAGATGAAGTAAGATCGGCTTGTTGATGAAATATGGGCAGATGCGTTTTTTCCTCTCTCTTCTCTTCTCTCTGTTTTTTTTTTTTCCCGATTTTTTTTAATGTAACTGACTTGGTCCCCAAGCATATGGGGCCTACTCCCTCACATACGAGGGAGCCCAACAAATCTCTCCCTCCCAACTATGTGAGGGGCTCTACCAAGCTTTCTTGCTTTCTACAAAATTGTAGGTTCTTTATAGGTATTGGTTTTGTCATCATATTTGATCCATTCTCATCACTATGGATTTTCTCAAGGCAAAAAAATTTCATCTCTAGTGCATCACGAATCCAATGACATCTCACATCAATATGCTTGGATCTAAAGTGAAAAGTTGGATTCTTATTGAAATGAATAACACTCTAACTATCATAGTAGAGTAGATACCTTTCTTACTGTAGACCCAATTCTTGTAGGAACTTCTTCATCCATAGTAACTTCTTGCTAGCTTCAGTGATAACAATATACTCAGCCTTTGTGGTCAACAAAGCAACACATTTCTACAACTTTGATTGCCATGACACTACTCCCCCTGAAAAAGTGATCAAATAACCAAAAGTAGACTTTCTGGAATCAACATCCCTAGCCATATCTGCATCTGTGCATCCTACAAGCACAGGTTTGTCAATCTCAAAACATAAACATGTCTTAGAAGTACCCCTTAGATACCTGAGAATCCATTTCACTGCAGCCCAATGGTCTTTGCCAGGATTAGAAAGGAACCTGCAGACAACTCCAACAACATGAGCAATATCAGGCCTCATGCACACCATGACATACATCAAGCTACCCATGGCTGATGCATAGGGCACCTTTCACATTTCTTCTTTTTCTTTCTCACTTGAAGGACTTTGTTTGAAACTTAACTTTAGATGACTTCCAAGTGGAGAACTCACTGGTTTTGCTTTGCCCATGTTGAACTTGTCTAAAACCTTCTCAATATAGCTTTCTTAAGATAGTCACAATTTTCCATTCATCCTATCTCAAGAAATCTTTATACCAAGAATTTGAGTTATAGACCCTAAGTCCTTCATTTCAAAGGACTTGCTCAACTCCTTTTTCAGTTTATCAATTTTACCAGTATCACGACTAACAATCATCATGTCATCCACATATAGTAAGAGAATAATAAATTCTCCATCAGAGAATTTCTTCACAAACACACAATGGTCAGAAGCAGTTCTATCATACCCATGCTCAACCATGAAGGAATCAAACTGCTTATACCACTGTCTCGGTGCCTGCTTGAGACCATATGAGCTCTTCTTCAATCAACACACTAAGTGTTCCTTGCCTTTGATTGTAAATCCTTCTGGTTTCTCCATATATATTTCCTTCTCTAAGTCACCATGGAGAAAAGCAGTCTTCACATCAAGCTGTTCAATCTCTAGATTCATACTAGCAACCAAGCCTAACACAACTCAGATCGAAGACATCTTAACCATGGGCGAGAAAATCTCTTCAAAGTCAATGCATTTCTTTTGACTAACACCCTTCACAACCAATCTTGCCTTGTACCTTGGCTATGATCTGTTTGGTTTAGGCTTTCATTTCAGTACCTATTTATTCTTCAATGCTCTCTTACCCTTAGGCAACTTCATCAATTCATTAGTGTTGTTCTTATGCATGGATTTCATCTCTTCATGCATAGATTTTAACCACTATTTTTTCTCATCATACAGTAGAACCTCTTGATAATTTTTTGGCTCTTTCCCATCAGAAAGCAACAAATACTCATCACTAATATACCTTCTGGAAGGTTGACACTCTCTAGTAGATCTTTTTAACTGTGTTTTAGTAGGCAACTCTGAAGTAGCTTGTTCTTGCTGCTGTTCTAAGCCATCATTCTCAACTGTATGATTTTCTTCTACAACATCAACTGTAAACTTATCATTTCTGTCAACTGTATCAACCTGTTCTTTTTGCACAACTTCCATGTGTTCATTATCTCCCATAGAGTTAGGAGATACTGGACCCAAATCAACCTGTTCTTCGTTGAAAGGTTTTGGCTTCTTAACCTGATCCAAGTTTTTAATGGTTTGATCTTCAAAGAAAACAACACCTCTGCTTCTTATAATCTTTTTAGTAGTTAGATCCCATGACCTGTACCCAAACTCTTCATTTGAATAACCTAGGAAGATACACTGTTTAATCTTGTTGTCAAGATTGGACCGCTTGTCTCTAGGAACATGAACAAATGCCCTGCAACCAAACACTCTCAAGTGTTCAAAGGAAACAAATTTTCTTGTCCAAACCCTCTTTGGAATATCACCCTTTAAAGGATATAAAGGAGACAAATTAATCAAATCAACGACTGTCCTCCTGGCCTCACCCCAAAAAGACTTTGGCAATTTTGCATGAGAGATCATACACCTGATTCTATCATAGATGGTTCTATTCATTCTCTCAACTACACTATTTTGCTACAGGGTCTTAGGAACCATCTTTTAAAGTTTGATGCCATGACTTCTATAGTATTGCTCAAATGGCTCCCTATATTCACCACTATTGTTTGCTTTGACAAATTTTAACTGCTTGCTAGTTTGCCTCTCAACCTTTTCATGAAAATCTTTGAATACATCAAGTACCTGGTATTTGGATTTCAAAGATATGCCAACACTTTTCTTAAATGATCATCAATAAAAGTCATATAATAAAGTGCACCACCAAGAGTATTACTTTGCATAGTACAAACATCAATGTGAACTAAATCAAGAATGTCTGGTTTTCTACGTGAAGAAAATCTATAAAATGCAACTCTACTTTGCTTTCTAGACAGACAATGTGTACAAGGTAATAGTGGCATACCTTTAACTAGTAGAAGCTTCTTTCTGGCAAGAACCTGAGTCCCTTTTCACTTATGTGACCAAGCCGCTTATGCCATAGCTCAATAGAGGCTTCATTCTCAACAATGCTCACCTCTCCCTTGAGTAGTCTCGTTTCTGTCTTGTAGAGGTATTGTTTTTCTTCTCCCTAGCTAAAACAAGAGAACCCTTAGTAAGCTTCCACTTACCCTCTCCAAGGTGACTATGGTGCCCTCATCATCAAGCTTCCCAACAAAGATCAAACTAAAGCATATTTTAGGAACATGTTTAACATCTTTTAGAACCAATTTGCACCCAATGCTAGTTTCTAGCTTTACATCTCCTATGCCAACAATTTCACATTTTGCTTCATTTCTCATCCTAACCCAACCAAAACTGCCACTGGTGTAAGAAGAGAAGAAATCTCTACATGTAGTGATATGAAACGATGTTGTTGTATCAACCACCCAAGTGGAATCTTAGCATGCAAGGTTTACACATGCATCATCACAAATAATGATTGTATCACCATCACATGCAACTGCTACAATGTCTTTGTCCTCTTTCTATTCTTTACATTTTCCTTTAAACTGTTCTCTTTTGAATTTTCTGCACTCTCTTAATGTGCTCTGGCTTGCCATAGTAAAAACACTTTATCTCTTTTCAGGACTTTGACTTTCCTCTTGATTTATCATAGTTATAATCACTGGAAGGTTTTCTCTTTTACTTTTCCCATGCCTCTCTGTAACAAGTGTTTTTGTAAATATTTAACTCTTTTTTTCTTACCTCTTCATTAAACATGTTGTCTTTTACCATGTTGACAGTTATCACACCATTTGGGGATGAATTACTTAACGATACCATCAAAGTTTCCCAACTATCTGGTAAGGAACTCAACAAAAGTAAAGCTTGTACCTCATCATCTAGCTTAAGCTTCATGGTAGACAACTCATTCAATAGTCCCTGAAAATTACTGAGATGCTCTACAACACTGTTATCATCCTTGTACTTTAAATTCACAAGCCTTATTATCATAAAAGCTTTGTTCTGTGCAGTCTTTCTCTCATAAAGACTCTCTAATTTATGCCAAAGGCTATATGCATCAACTTCCTTGGCTACATGATGGAAGACACTCTAATCAACCCACTGTCTAATATGTTCAATGGTTTTCCTATTTAATTTCTTCCACTCATCCTCAGTTGTAGTAATCGGCTTATAACCTCAGCATTCAATGGGCTTAAACAACTCTTTGCAATATAAAATATCCTCCATCCTAGTCTTGCAAATTGAATAATTGGAAGTTATGAGTTTAATCATTCCACTGTCAGCCTCTTCTATTTAATTCACACAAGAGATCTCACTACTAATCAACTTGGCTCTAATACCACTTGATAGGGTGAATTCACAATATTTCAACAAACACCATAACTTTTCTACCATTTCTTTGGGAAAAATTAAATAGGCAATAGCAACTAGCAACAATAAATAAAGAAACTAATGTAATAAAAAAATAAATCAGATACCATAATTTTTACGTTGAAAACCCCCCAATGCGAAGGGAAAAACCACAAGACCTAGTACAGTTTAAACTTTCATTATCAACAATAATGAGTTACACCTGTCTTTTCTAGAATAATCTCTAGAGGTTTCCAGAGCACATATAGCCTTGCATTATATAATCTCTCTTGGCAAAAGAAACAAAGAAAAATTGGAGAAAGTATACAAAAAAGAAAATGCCGTTATTGTTCACAGACAGTAACACTAGTTCCCGAGCTCAAAATCTGATCTCCACCGTTCAGATTTTAACTACTCAAGTTTCAAATCTCTCCTCCAAATTTCAATTCGATCGGACCACAGATGAAGCGGGATCGGCTTGTTGATGAAATCTGGGTAGATGTGTTTTTTCCTCTCTTTTCTTTTCTCTATGTTTTTTTTTTTCTTTTCCCGATCTTATTTTTTTAAAAAAAAATAAAAATAAAGTGTAATTGACTTGGTCCCCAAGCATACGAGGCCCACTCCCTCACATACGAGGGAGCCCAACAGAGGTGCAGACGTAAATTATCGGAATTTGAAGTTCGGCGTTACGCGAGGATGATAGTCAGGGCTCTTTGCCACATGCATAAGAGAGGAGTCAATCACTGCGACCTGAAACCTGATAATGTACTAGATTTTCCTGACGGAGATGGTGGGAATGTGGTTAAGATTGCTGATCTTGGACTGGCTAGAAGAATAGGAGAGCAGGAAGTGCATGGTGTCCAATTCCGGGGCACTCCAGTTTACATGTCACCAGAGTCTTTGGCTTTGCATGAGCATGAGGCACCCATGGATATATGGTCTTTGGGTGCACAATAGTTGAGATGGTGAGTAGACAATAGGTCTGGAGCTAGTGTAAGGGTGTGAATGAGATAGTTGATCATTTGGTAGTTAAAAAGGAAGTATTGAATATATTAAAGAGTTTGATAATTGTGTGAACTGACTTTTCATTAAGAAACAAATCGTATAAATAATACATTGAAGCAAAACAGAAAGCAATAACTATATCTTATATTTTAGCAATATTCAAGCTGACTTATTCTTAAGGAATACTAATAGAAAGATATTTGGAGGACTACATTCAAAATACAATTGCAGTTGGAACTGCTAGAGTTGATATAGACCAGAAATTGTGACTACTTCTATATGCCCCCTCAAGATAGGCCACGAGTAGAGAGGCCAATCTTGTCCCGTAACAGCAGAAATTGAGAAGTAGGCAGTGGCTTGGTGAGAAGATCAGCAAGTTGATCAGTAGAGGAGACATGAGTAACTCGAAGGAGACCAGACTGAACTTGATCTCTAATAAAATGATAATCAATAGCAACATGTTTCATGCGAGAGTGAAAAATAGGATTGGAACTTAATTGGGTAGCACCAACATTATCACAATAGACAACTGGAGAAGTGGTTAAGCTAATACCAAGATCTGAAAGAAGAGAACCAACCCAATGAAGTTCAGCAGCAGTAGCAGCAACAAAACGATATTCTGCTTCTATGGATGAGCGAGCAATAGTTTGTTGCTTCTTCGAACTCCAAGAAACAAGGTTCCGGCCAAGATAAATAAGATAAGCACTGGTGGAAGAATAATCGTCTTTATTACCAGCCCAGTCCGCATCTGAAAAGGCATGAAGAGAATCAGAGAAGCCATGAAGAGTGATGGAAGAATCACGATAGAGAAGGAGCCCCTTGTCTAGTGTGCCACATAAATAGCGTAAAATACGCTTAACAAGGACCCAATGCTCAGAGGTAGGTTGATGCATAAATTGGGCCATTCTATTGACTGCAAAGGAAATGTTTGGACGGGTTAAGGAAAGATATTGCAAGCTACCAACTGCTGCACGGTATGGTGTGGGGTCGGAGAGAGGGGTGCCTGAGGTTAAGGAGATGGCTGTTGAGCTAGTTGGTAAGGGGGTGAGAATAGGTTTTGCATCAACCATATTGGTCCGTATGAGTAGGTCTTGAATGTATCTTCTTTGGGAGAGCAGAATACCAAAACGGTGAGGGACAGCTTCAACTCCAAGAAAGTAAGAGAGTGGACCAAGATCTTTTAGAGAAAACCGTTGAGCCAGATAGTCAACAAACTGTGAAACAAGAGTATCACTACTGCCAGTTAGGATAATGTCATCAACATATACAAGAAGATACACGACATGGTTGCTGCTGCAAAGAACAAAAAGTGATGTATCTGAGTGTGAGTTCTTGAATCCGGAAGTGAGCAGAAACTGACGTAACTCGTGATACCAAGCTCAGGGAGCTTGTTTGAGGCCATAGATGGCTTTATGAAGTTTACAAACATATGAGGGATGATCAGAGTCAACAAAACCTGGTGGTTGAGCCATAAATACATTTTCAGAGAGCCTGCCTTGAAGAAACGCATTATTGACATCCAATTGGTGAAGAGACCAACCATTACTTACTGCTATACTAAGCACAAGTCTCACTGTGGTAGGCTTGACAACTGGACTGAAAGTTTCATGGTAGTCCACACCCGGTCTTTGATGAAAGCCCTTGGCTACAAGGCGAGCTTTGTACCTGTCAATGGAACCATCAGAGTTTCTTTTAATACAGAAAATCCATTTGCAACCAACCAGATTAGTAATGTCTTCAGGCGGAACTAGTTCCCAAGTTCCATTACGAACAAGTGCATCATACTCTTCGGACATAGCTTGACACCAATTCTGATCTTTAAGAGCTTGGGAGATAGATGTAGGAGTAGTGGTTTGGAATGTTGGTTTGTGGGTGTGAAGGTTGAGTTTCTGAATTGGTTTGGTGATGTTATTCTTGGCTCGAGTAGTCATGCGGTGTTGAGTGGGAGGTGGGACTGGGATTTGTGGTTCGGTGGTTGTAAGGGAAGGTTAAGGAGATGGTTGGGGGGCAGAGGAAGCCTGAGGTGGGGACGGGGCAGTTGATGGTGAAGTAGTCTCGAACAGAGACAGTCCTTGAGAGCTAGCTGCAGATGGAGTGATGGCTTCCTGCTGGGATGATGTGGGGGTAGAGACAGAAAGGATAGGAGGAATCTAAGTAGATATAGTAGTGGAATTGGGACGTGGAAGAGTGGTGTGTAGTGAGGTGTATGGGAAGACTGATTCAACAAATTGCACATGGTGAGAAACATAAATTTTCGAGGTGGAGGGGTCGAGGCAGAGATAAGCACTCTGAGATAAAGAGTACCCAAGGAACACACATGGTTTGGAGCGAGGAGTAAGTTTGTGGGAAGTATATGGGCGAAGCCAAGGATAACACAAACAACCGAAAACTTTTAGTCTAGAGTAATTGGGACGTTGGTGAAAAATTAATTCAAAGGGGGAGGACAGATTGAGAGTGGTGGTTGGAAGTCTGTTAATGAGGTAAACAACAGTAGCAAAGGCATGAGGCCAGAAGGTGGTTGGAAGTGAAGCATGAGAGAGTAAGGTGAGACCAGTTTCAACGATATGGCGGTGTCTTCTTTCAGAGTAGCCATTGTGTTCAGGGGTTTGTGGTGGAGTGGTGAAGTGGGAAATTTCGTGGAGAGAGAGATAATCTTTGAGGACCATATATTCGCTTCCATTATCAGAGTAGAGAGTGATAATTTTTTTAGAAAAATAATTTTCCACAATGGCCTTGTACCGTTTGAAAACTTCCTGAACTTTAGATTTTTTTTTTAGGGGGTAGAACCAAATGTATTTTGTGAAGTGATCAACAAAAATAACATAATAGTTAAAACCATCTTGTGATAAAATGGGAGAAGTCCATACATCAGAAAAAATTATTTCAAGAGGATTTGTTGAGTGAAGAGATGAAATGGAGAAAGGAAGCTTATGACTTTTATTGCTAAGACAAGCATTACAAGAGAATTCTTTTGGTAAAGGTGTAGAAAAATCTAACTGATAACTAGACATAATGTGTTTTAAAATGGGAAAAGCTGGATGACCTAAGCGATGATGCCAATTTGATGATCTGGTTTTGACATGAGAGAAGGCTAGAATTGGAGAAGAGGCAAGTTGTGCAGCTGGCCACTCATACACTCCATCCTTAGTGTTGCCCGTCAAGAGTATTGGCCCCGTATGATGATCCTTCACATGAAAACAAGAGGGTAAAAATTCAACAAAAGCATTATTAGAGTTGCAAAATTGAGAGATAGAAATTAAGTTATTTTTCATGGATGGTACATAGAGAACATCATTCAAGGTAAAAGTGGTGGTTGATGATGGAAGAGAAGCAGAACCAGTGTGAGAGATGAGTAAACCTGTACCATCACCAATCAAAACATCATCTGATCCAGTATATGGTGCATGAAGAGACAAGTTGTTTAAGTCGGTAGTGACATGATGAGAGGCGCCACTGTCCAGCAGCCATGATGGATTATTAGTGGTGGTATTTGCAGCATAGTGAGCCCGTGGTTGCCAAGGTGTGGCAAAGTTAGCTGGAGGTGTAGCACTTGTAGTGGAAGATTGGACTGGTACAAGTTGGAAAGATGGGCATCTCTTGGCAGTGTGACCTTGAATGCCACAGATTTGGCAGAACCCCTGGTATGGATGGGGTGGAGGGCGGTTGGTGCGAGATGAAGTTCCTGAGTGGGTGGCCATAGGAGGGCGGGTAGGGAAGGCTGCAGGTGGATGCCAACTTGTGTTACCCGGAGAGTTTGAGTGGTTGGGACGCCAGTTGGTGTTGGTCTTGTGTGGCCGCCAGTTGGTGTTCATGGGATTGTTCCTATTTGTGGGATTAGTAGTAATAGGAAGATTTACCTCAGATTTTGTGTTGGCTAAGAGAGAGGCTTCAAAGGATAAGAGTTTCTCATGAAGTTCATCAAATGATATAGAAGTGTCACGGGCTTGAACAACACGGACAAGTTCTTTGTACTCATCATCTAGTCCATCCAAGATCTTCTCTGTAAGATCTTCTTCCTTCATTGGGGCGCCTAAGATGGCAAGTTCATCTGTGCGTGCTCTGACAGAGTGGAGAAAATCAGTTATTGTCATAGTGCCTTTGCTGGGATTTTTGAGAAGATTTTTGACTTGTTTGATGCGACCACGAGATGGTTTGGCATAGGTATTTGCTAGAATAGTCCATGCTTCGCGAGAGGTATTGGCACGTGCAATGAATGAGATGATTGTGGGTGAGAGAGAGCCAATGAGAGCATTCAAAATCAGTTGATCTTGGCGGATCCAGAGGGTGTAGGCAGGATTTGGTGTGTCAACATTGTTTGTGGTTAGAGTTTTGGGTGGACAAGGTTTGGATCCATCAATGTATCCAAGAAGATCATAGCCAATGAAGAGTGTTTCAAATTGGATTTTCCATGAGAGATAGTTGGAGGAGGTAAGTTTGAGAAGAGCTTGTGCAGCTGTGTTGATTGTCAGGAGTTGAGATTCATTGGTGGTGGGTAGAATTGGTGTACCGTTTGGAGTAGTCATGACGGTATGGGAAGTGGGAAAAATGAGAAAAGAAAAATTAGCAGTGAATGAGAAGCTGCTCTGATACCATAAAGAGTTTGATAATTGTGTGAACTGACTTTTCATTAAGAAACAAATCGTATAAATAATACATTGAAGCAAAACAGAAAGCAATAACTATATCCTATATTTTAGCAATATTCAAGCTGACTTATTCTTAAGGAATACTAACAAAAAGATATTTGGAGGACCACATTCAAAATACAATTGCAGTTGGAACTGCTAGAGTTGATATAGACCAGAAATTGTGACTACTTCTATATATATTTCCCCATGTGCGAAGGATTTTTCGCAAAAATGTTTTGTGCGGATCCCGAGAGGAGATGGATAACCAATATGCTGATGAATCACCTAGCCCTCCTCGTCCCTAAACCTACCCCTACCCCAATGGTAATGACTAGTTTGCTCTCATCTACATGTTGTCCTCTTTGTGCCTAGGGACAGCAATCGACCACAAGTTTCCCTTGGGATGATCGTTCTATTATTCCTCGATTGCTTCCAACTATTTCACTTCCCTCCGAGTTCTGTACGTCTTTTCATCATTCCTTGCCTTCTTCTGAGAAGCCTTCTATCCATGGATTGCTTTTGAACCTCCTGGATGGCAGGCAATTTCACCATCTTCTGACAGTGTTGATGAAGAAGTGAGTCTTGGGTCTCACAGGCAATGAATTGTTGGGCGGAGGAAGAAACAAGAAGACAAGATTACAAAGCATTATTGAAGATCAGAGAGGGCACAGATCTTTTAAACTTTTCACTATCAAATAGAATGTAAGGTTTCCGATTGTAATATTTTGGAAAGTGTGAAGAAAAATAATTTGATTAAATCCAAAATCAATAACAATTACAGCTAGTTTGTAAAACTTTCGAGAGAAGAGGAGGAGAAAATTGATGAGAATTTTCTTTTAAAAAAAATTAAAATTTAAAAAATATTTTGAAGTGCTTTTTGGAACTTATTTCACTTATTTTAACTCTATGAGAGTCATGTTCTATGACAGGAAAATTTGAAAGAAAATGGGAAAAAAAGAAAATAGAAAAGAAAAGTAGTAAAAGATAAAAAATGAAAAGAATAAATAGTAGATTTAAAATCAATAAAATATTTTTATATGTTATTTTAAACTTGTTTGGCTTTTGCGTGTAAAAATTAAATATTTTCAAAATATATAAATTTACTAATGCTTTTCGAACCGAATCAGTTATTAAACGATTCATTGGCTGAATTGATGACCGAATCGTGATCAAACCGGTAATGTCATAGATTTATATTTTATATATTATTAAAATTATTAAAAAATAAAAAATAAAAAAAATAAATTTTACTTAAATTTTGGGAACATCTATTATGTTTGTTGAGCTCTTTTTCTTTTTCTTTTTTTTTTTTTTTTTTTTTTTTTTTAATGTTAGTCACTTTGTGAAGTGATAATATTAAATCTTTAAGTAAAAATTAATTAATAAGTTTTAAGTCAATAATTTAAGTATAATTTAACTTAAAGTTAACTTAAGTCATTAAATAATAAATATTATGTTTTACCAAATACCCACTTAGTCTTAACAATTTTTCATAGCTAAAATCATTTTCAAGCATGAAAAAAGCTCATGTCAAAAAATCTCTTTTAAGAATAAGAATAAGTAAAAAAAATCTCTTTTATTATTTGATTTATTCAATCAATATTGTTTTTAGGAAGTGGAGTCTAGAATATTTTGTGTCTTGGTGACTCATAAACTATTAAACAAGCCATGCTTTGAGAATGTATATTTGTGATTATGCTATCATTAACTAAGTTTTTACATGAATTTCCACAATAATCCATAAGAACAAAATGAATTAAAACTTCAATTAGGGGATGGTGTAAAAAGGGTTTTTTATTCTTCGAAATAAAAAATGATTATTTTTCATAGTTTTTATTTTCGCAAGAAATAATAATAATAATATAAATAAAAATAAAATATTATACATAAAATTTATTTTTAAGAAATATTTGAAAATATGATTTTAAATTTCCAAACACTTTTATTTTTTAAAAACAATATTTTCAAAATGGGATTAATCATTGAACAAGTTAAATCGTTTAACTATATAATTTATATTTTATTAAAATTTAAGATACTGAAAAAAATTTAAAACATATAAGAATTAAATATTAATAATATTTGTTGTTCTTAATTATATTTTGAAAAGCTACTTTTAAATTTTAATTTAATTAGAATTTTTAAAAATCTCATAATTATTCTTTTATTAAAAAAAAAGGGAGAATTATGTTTTGGGGGTAAATGGGCCCCCAAATTAACAAAAGGTCCATGTAACTCTTCAAATTGAGCCCAAGACCCAATGAAAATATGGAAATTGAGTTGAAGGATATCATCTTTCAGTATTTCCAAAAATGCCCTTTGTTGATTTTGAGAAAAAAAATTAATATTTTTGAAAAATACTTTTATTTAATTTAATATTTTTTATTTAATTTAATATTTTTAAAAAATACTTTTATGTAATTTAATATTTTTTAAAATACTTTTATTTAATTTAATATTTTTTAAAAATAAATTTATTTAATTTAATATTTTAAAAAAATATTTAATTTAATATTTTTTAAATACTTTAATTTAATTTAATATTTTTGAAAAAAAAAATTTAATTTAATATTTTTGAAAAAAAATTATTTAATTTAATATTTTTGAAAACTACTTTTATTTAATTTAGTATTTTTGAAAAAAAAATTATTGAAAAAAATTATTTAACTTAATTTTATAAAATATTTTATATGTGTTCTTAAAGGGTATATTTGTCTGTTACTATTTCATATCCTTCAACTCAATTTGAAGAGTTATATGAACCTTTTGTTAATTTGAGGGCCCATCTACCCCCAAAAGATAATTCTCCCAAAAAAAAAAAACATTTTAGAGAACAATCCCTAAGCATCTCTACCGCTTCTATAACTAAAATTCTATCCGTAAGCCCTGAGGATTTCGTGGGGTGGTCTTTGGATAGTGAAATAGCGTGTTGTTGGGCAGGGAACGTGGTCTCCTGCTATGAAATCTTGGGCTTTTTGCCGTTGTTCTTTTGTTTGGAGGGAGAAATAGATCTTCCTCTCTCTGGGTGATTGCCCTGATGTTGTTGATCAGTGCTTCGGTGGTTATTCAAGTGTGGAAGTCGATTGATATTTGGTTTATAATCTACGATGAGACTGATCAGTCTCCCTCTGCTTCTTCTTCCTCTTCTTTAAAAAAATTCCATGGAAGGAATGAAGAAGAAGAAGAAGAAGTAGAGTGAACCTGATCATCCTCTCCCTCGTCCAAGAAGAAGAAAAAGAAGAAGGAATAAGGAGGAGAATGATCCTGATCGTCCTCATCGGTACTGGGAATTTTTTTTTTTTTTTTTATTGTTAAAAATAGAAAACATCTACTTTCTTGTAACATATTTTAAAACATCTACTTTTGTTCTGACTTCTGAGGGAGAAAGAGATCCTCCTCTCTCTGCGTGCTTGCCCTGATGTTGTTGAGTGCTTCGGTTGTTATCCAAGCGTGGTTTATAATCTACGATGAGACTGATCAGGTTCCCTCTGCTTCTTTTTCTCATTCTTTAAAAAAAATTCTATAGAAGGAATGAAGAAGAAGAAGAAGAAGAAGAAGTAGAGTGAACCTGATCATCCTCCCCTCATCCAAGAAGAAGAAGAAGAAGAAGAAGGAATAAAGAAGAAGGAGATTGATCTGATCATCCTTATCGGTACTGGGAATTTCATTTTTTCTGTTCTCCAAAACAAGCTTATCTATTAATATATATATATATATATATATATATATATATATATATTTATTGTTAAAATTAGAAAATATTTGCTTTCTTGTAACATATTTTGGTTATTTTTAATTGTTTTTGTTTGTTTTCTAAGCATTATTTTAAAAATAGATTTAAAATCTTGGGCTGTAAAATCTTGGGTTTCTTCTCGTTCTTCTTGGTTTCTGATCAGGAGGAAGAGATACTCCGCTCTCTGGGGGCTTGCCTTCAGTGCTTCGGTGGTCATTCAAGCACGGAAGTCGATGGCAGTTTGGTTTATAACCTGATTCTTGAGTACGCCAGGAGGAAGTCTGAGGAATTTGACGGAGAGGCGCAGAGGTAAATTATCGGAATTTGAAGTTCTACTTTACGCGAGGATGATAGTCAGGGCTCTTTGCCACACGCATGAGAGAGGAGTCATTCACTACGACCTAAAGCCGGATAATGTGGTTAAGATTGCCGATCTTGGAGTGGCTAGAAGAGTTGGAGAGTAGGAAGTGCAAGGGTCCGATTCTGGGCCATCCGGCTTACATGTCTGTCGCCGGAGTCTTTGGCTTTGCATGAGCGTGAGGCACCCATGGATATTTGGTCTTTGGGATGTGCGGTAGTTGAGATAGTGAGCGGAAAATGGATCTGTAATCATTTGGTAGTCAAGAGGGAAGTACCTAAAATACCTGAATACCTAAAATGTTTTGTGAGGGATCGTAAGAGGAGATGGACGGCTGATATGTTGATGAATCTCCCCTTTGTGGTCCTCCTCCCTAAACCTAAACGTACCCCTACCCCTACGGTAATGAACCTAGAGGACATTCTTAATTTATTAATTTTTACTGTTTTTATTTTATTTTTGCTCTTATTTTTATTTATCAGGTTCAGTCATGTTCTTCATTTCTTCCATCCAGTTTACCTTCTGTAATTCCTTCACAACTTTCAAATGAGGTGGTGGACAGAGGCAGCAAGAAAGAAGACAAAAGGCGACATACAGAATTTCAGGGAAGAATGGTTGTAGAATCATATTTGAAAAGAAGAATTGTTGCAGAACTTCTTTGATTTTTAGTTTATATCGGAGATGGAAGAAGAGTACTCCAATTAAATTTTGACAATCATGCGAATTTTTTTTATTATAATTAAATATATATTCTATTTTGGTTGAATTTCTTGTACTTAGATTTAAATTGTTGGCAACCCAATTAGAGTTTAAGACTGGCAACTGTTTTTAATTGTTCTCTATCACCTTAAAAGGTTCTCCCAATTAAGTTTTAATGATCATAAAACATGATTAAGATTATTAATGGTTCAAATCAAGTATTTCAAATTTACTTATGAAAATTCAAAGAAAGATTAAGAAACCATGAAAGAAGATGAATATTATAAAGACTTAAATGAACTAAGACCTTGTATAAGATGGTATTTGTTGGTGAGCTTGAGTATAAATCATTTTCATGAACTTGAAACTTTAAGTTCATCATTTTTTGAACTTAAGGAAAAAAAATCACTTTTATAAAAAAAAAAATTGGATGATTTCTTGTTTTGTATTAAAATCTTGACTTAAATTCTTTCTAAATTTATCCTGAAGGTTTTAAGCAAGTTAACATAAGTTATAAGAGGTTTCAAACCTCAAACTAGTCTATTTAAGCACTTTATAGTACAACTAGTTGAGAGTGTAAGAAAGCAATTGAATCAAGACTAGGTGAGAAGTATTTTTGAACCCTCTCTCTTTTAGTACTTGGGGTGTAGTAAGTTGAGATAGAGCCTTGATCAATTAAGAGTTAGTTGAGGGTCTAGACCTCAATGCTCATGCACAACAATTCATGAATTAGTTGAACTGACTGCTCAATTGGTTAAAGGATGTTTGTGGCTTTTGGGGTCTTGAGTTGGAAAACTATTTATTGAAGAGTTTTAGATTATTTATTGACAAGAAATAACTGCATTTAATTGAAAAACTTTCTTTCTTCTTATTCAAAGCTCTTCCAAAAGTGCATTCAATTTTTAATTTGTGAATCCTTTTGTGCACCTTTAAATCCAACTTAGCTTATATATATAATTAAGAGTCTAATTTGTTGTTAGGTCTGGAGTACTTAAATTCATTCTTATCCACTTATTGTGAGAGAAGTTATTCAAGTAGGGGGGATACTTCAAGAGGGTGTAAAGGTTCATTGGAACCAATTAATCCAAGTGTAAAACTTGAAGGCTTGATTTGAAAGCTTTGATATAGTGAAACCTTCGACTTAGGGTTGAAGTTTAAGGAGAATGGATGTACATCAAATTTTACCAAACCACTATAAAATCTTGAGTTTTTATTTCTCTTTCCCTATGCTCTTAACTTTACTTGCAATCATTCTTATGTTGGTTTTTATCATATTAGCTTATATTATTTCTATTGGGGTGAATTCACAATATTCCAAGAAACACCAGAACTTTTCAACCATTTCTTTGTGCAAAATTAAATAGGTAATAGCAACTAGTAGCAATAAATAAATAAACTCATGCAATAAAAAAATAAATCAGATACCATAATTTTTACTTGGAAAACCCCCTAATGCAAAGGGAAAAACCACAGGACCTAGTCCAGTTCAAACTTCCACTATCAACAATAATGGGTTATACCTGTTTTCTCTAGAATAATCTCTAGAAGTTGCCAAATACATCAAGAGCACATACAGCCTTGGATCATACAATCTCTCTTGGCAAAAGAAAGAAAGAAAAAGGATCATACAATCTCTCTTGGCAAAAGAAAGAAAGAAAAATTGGAAAAAGTATACCCTAAAAAATGCCATAACTGTTCATGGGCAGTAACACCAGTTCCCAAGCTCAAAATTTGATCTCCACCTTTCAGATTGTAGCTACTTGAGTTTTGAACCTCTCCTCCAAATTTCAACTTGATCGGACCATAGATGAAGTGGATTGGCTTGTTGATGAAATCTGGGCAAATGTGTTTTTTTTTTCTCTCTCTTCTCTTCTCTCTGTTTTTCTTTTTCTCGATTTAATCTTTTCTTTTTAAATGTAACTAACGTAGGCCCCAAGCATATGGGGCCCACTCCCTCACATATGAGGGAGCCCAACAAATCTGCCTCTCCCAACTATGTGAGGGGCTCTACCAAGCCCGCTTGCTTTCTACAGAATTGTAGCTTCTTTGTATGTATTGGTTTTGTCATCATATTTGATCCATTCTCATCAGTTTGGATTTTCTCAAGGCAAAACAGTTTCATCTCTAGTGCATCAAGAATCTAATGATATCTCACATCAATGTACTATGATCTAAAGTGAAAAGTTAGATTCTTACTGAGATGAATAACACTTTGACTATCACAGTAGAGTAGATACCTTTCTTGTTGTAGACCCAATTCTTGTAGGAAATTCTTCATCCACAGTAACTCCTTGCTAGCTTCAGTGATAGCAATATACTCAACCTTTGTAGTTGACAAAGCAACACATTTCTATAACCTTTATTGCCATGACACTGCTCCCCCTGAAAAAGTGATCAAATAACCAGAAGTAGACTTTTTGGAATCAACATCCCCTACCATATCTGCATCTGTGCATCCTACAAGCACAGGTTTGTCAATCCCAAAACATAAACATGTCTTTGAAGTACCCCTCATATACCTGAGAATCCATTTCACAGTAGCCCAGTGTTCTTTACCAGGATTAGAAAGGAACCTGCTGACAACTCCAACAGCATGAGAAATATTAGGCCTTGTGCAGACCATGGCATACATCAAGCTACCCACGGCTAATACATAGGGCACCTTTCGCATTTTTTTTTTCTCAGTTGAAGGGCTTTTTTTGGAACTTAGCTTTGGATGACTTCCAAGTGGAGAACTCACTAGTTTTGCTTTGCCCATGTTGAACTTGTTTAAAACATTCTTAATATAGCTTTCTTGGGATAGCCATAATTTTCCATTCGTCCTATCTCAAGAAATCTTTATACCAAGAATTTGACTTGCAGACCCCAAGTCCTTCATTTCAAAGGACTTACTCAACTCCTTTTTTAGTTAATTTTACCAGTATCACGACCAATAATTAGCATGTCATCCACATATAGTAAAAAAATAATAAATTCTCCATCAGAGAATTTCTTCACAAACACACAATGGTCAGAAGCAGTTCTATCATACCCATACTCAACCATGAAGGAATCCAACTTCTTATACCACTATCTTAGTGCCTGCTTGAGACAATACAAGCCATTCTTCAGTTAACATACTAATTGTTCCTTGCTTTTGATTGTAAACCCTTCTGGTTGCTCCATATATATTTCCTCCTTTAAGTCACCATAGAGAAAAGTAGTCTTCACATCAAGCTATTCAATCTCTAGATTCATACTAGTAGCCAAGCCTAACACAACTCGGATCAAAGACATCTTAACCACAAGCGAGAAAATCTCTTCAAAGTCAATGCATTTCTTCTTACTAAAACCCTTCACAACCAATCTTGCCTTATACCTTGGCTGTGATTTGTTTGGTTCGAGTTTCCTTTTCAGTACCCATTTATTCTTCAATGTTCTCTTACCCTTAGGCAACTCCATCAATTCATAAGTGTTGTTCTTATGCAAGAACTTCATCTCTTCATGCATAGCTCTCAACCACTCATTTTTCTCATCATGCAATAAAACCTCTTGATAATTTTTTGGCTCTCCCCCATCAAAAAGCAACAAATACTCATCACTAGTATACCTTCTAGAAGGTTGATGCTCTCTAATAGATCTTCTTAACTGTGTTTCAGTAGGCAACTCTGAAGTAGTTTGTTCTTGCTATTGTTCTAAGCCATCATTCTCAACTGTAGGATTTTCTTCTACATCATCAACTGCAGACTCATCGTTTCTGTTAATTGTATCAACCTGCTCTTCTTGTACAACTTCCATGTGTTCATTATGTCCCACAGAGTTAGGAGAGATTGGACCCAAATCAACTTGTTCTTCATTGAAAGGCTTTAGTTTCTTAACCCGATCCAAGTCTTCTATGGTTTGATATTCAAAAAAGACAACATCTCTGCTTCTTATAATCTTTTTGGTAGTTGGATCCCATAACCTATACCCAAACTCTTCATTTGAATAACCTAGGAAGATACACTATTTAGTATTGCTGTCAAGCTTGGACCGCTCGTCTTTAGGAACATGAACAAATGCCTTGCAGCCAAACACTCTTAAGTGCTCAAAGGAAACAAATTTTCTTGTCCAAACCCTCTATGGAATATCACCCTCTAAAGGATATGATGGAGATAGATTAATCAAATCAACGGCGGTCCTCATGACCTCACCCCAAAAAGACTTAGACAATTTTGCATGAGAGAGCATACACTTCATTCTATCATAGATGGTTCTATTCATTCTCTCAGCTGCACCATTTTGCTGCGGAGTCTTAGGAACTGTCTTCTCAAGCCTGATGTCATGACTTCTGCAATATTGCTAAAATGGCCCCCTGTATTCACCACCATTGTCTGCTCTGAGAGATTTTAACTACTTGTCAGTTTGCTTCTCAACCTTCACATGAAAATCTTTGAATACATCAAGTACTTGGTCTTTGGATTTCAAAGCATATGCCCACACCTTTCTTGAATGATCATCAATAAAAGTCACATAATAAAGTGCACCACCAAGAGTATTACTTTGCATAGTACAAACATCAGTGTGAACTAAATCAAGAATATCTGGTTTTCTATGTGAAGGAAATCTATGAAATGGAATTTTACTTTGCTTTCTAGACAGATAATGTGTACAAGGTAATAGTGGTGTACCTTTAACTAGTAGAAACTTCTTTCTAGCAAGAACCTAAAGTCTCTTTTCACTTATGTGACCAAGCCGCTTATGCCATAGCTCAATAGAGGCTTCATTCTCAACAATATTCACCTCTCCCTTGACTAGTCTCGCTTCTGTCTTGTAGAGAGTATTGTTTTTCTTCCCCCTAGCTAAAACAAGAGAACCCTTAGTAAGCTTCCACTTACCCTCTCCAAGGTGACTATGGTAGCTCTCATCATCAAGCTTCCCAATAGAGATCAAACTAAAGTGCATTTCAGGAATATGTCTAACATCTTTTAGAACAAATTTGCACCCAATGCTAGTTTCTAGCTCTACATATCCCATACCAACAATTTCACATTTTGTTTCATTTCCCATCCTAACCCAACCAAAACTGCCACTGGTGTAGGAAAAGAAGAAATCTCTACGTGCAGTAATACGAAACGATGCTGTTGTATCAACCACCCAAGTGGAATCCTGGCATGCAAGGTTTACACACGCATCATCACAAACAATGATCGTATCACCATCAAATGCAACTACTGCAATGTCTTTGTCCTCTTTCTGTTCTTCACCTTTTTCTTTTAAATTGTTCTCTTCTGAATTTTTTGCATTCTCTCTTAATGTGCCATGGCTTGCCATAATAAAAACACTTTATCTCTTTTCTGGACTTTGAATTTCCTCTTCACTTGTCACGGTTATAATCATTGGAAGGTTTTTTGCTTTTACTTTTCCCTCGCTTCTCTAGAACAAGTGCTTCTATATTAGAGGAAATACCTAATTCTTTTCTTCTTATCTCTTCATTAAACATGTTGTCTTTTACCATGTTGACATTTATCACACCATTTGGGGCTGAATTACTCAAGGATACCACCAAAGTTTCCTAACTATCTGGTAAGGAACTCAACAAAAGTAAAGTCTGTACCTCATCATCTAGCTCAATCTTCAGGGTAGATAACTCATTCAATAGTCCTGAAAATTACTGGGATGCTTTGCAACACTATTACCATCCTTGTACTTTAAATTCACAAGTCTTCTTATCATAAAGGCTTTGTTATGTGCAGTCTCTCATAAAGACTCTCTAATTTCTGCCAAAGGCTATATGCATCAACTCCCTTGGATACATGATGGAAGACACTCTGATCAACCCATTGCCTAATTTGTCCAATGGTTTTCCTATTTAATTTCTTCCACTCATCCTCAGTTGTAGTAACTGGCTTATAACCCCTGTATTCAATGGGCTCAAACAACTCTTTGCAATATAGAATATCCTCCATCCTAGTCTTCCAAATTGAATAATTGGAAGCTATGAGTTTAATCATTCCACTGCCAGCCTCATCCATCTAATTCACATAAGAGATCTCATTGGCTAATCAACTTGGCTTTAATACCACTTGTTAGGGTGAATTCACAATATTCTAACAAACACTAGAATTTTTCTACCATTTCTTTATGCAAAATTAAATAGGTAATAGCAACTAGCAGCAATAAATAAATAAACTCATGCAACAGAAAAATAAATCATACACTATAATTTTTACATGGAAAACCTCCCCAATGCAAAGGGAAAAACCACGAGACCTAGTCCAGTTCAAACTTCCACTATCAACAATAATGGGTTACACCTGTCTTCTCTAGGATAATTTCTAGAGGCTGCCAAATACATTAAGAGCACATATAACCTTGGATCATACAATCTCTCTTGGCAAAAGAAACAAAGAAAAATTGGAGAAAGTATACCCTAAAAAATGTCATTACTATTCATAGGTAGTAACACAAGTTCCCAAGCTCAAAATCTGATCTCCACCATTCATATTGTAGCTACTCGAGTTTCAAACATCTCCTCCAAATTTCTACTTGATCGGACCACAGATGAAGCAGGATCAGCTTGTTGATGAAATCTGGGCAGATGTATTTTTTTTTTTTCTCTCTTCTCTTCTCTATGTTTTTCTTTTTCCCGATTTACTCTTTTTTTTTTTTAAATGTAACTTACTTGGGCCCCACTCCCTCACATACGAGGGAGCCCAACAATTTCTTGCATTCATTATTATTAAATTTGTAAAAAGTGACCATTGCTTTATTTACCAACCTCTAAGTGATTACTTTAAGGTTTGGTATAACTAGAATCCCAACATTTTCACTTGTCTTTTAACGATTGCTTTAAAAGATAATTATATAAATACGAAAAATGATTGAAAATAAAACACTATAGATAAAGTTATTTTAAAAAACATTTAAAATATAGAAAACAAGTTAAGAACATTTGAAGTTCTTAAATAGACTTTTATTATATAAAACATCATAAAATAATTTTTTTAAATAGTTTTCAAAAACTATTTTTCAAAATTGTTTAAAAAAAAAAAATGATCTAAACAAACCCTAAGGCTTCCATGTATTATTGGATTTTGGAAGAAAAATAACTCCATAAAAAAGTATAGTACCATGTCATTATACTAGTAGTTAATTAACTCCCACCACCCAAAATATTGTAAAATCAATTAGGAGTTGTTTAGTACTGGAATCACAATTTTGTATGTTTTCCAAAATAGAGAAAATTTGGGGAAGGAAACCAAGGAAGACAGAAATACTTTCGCTATAAGAATGGTCCCCTAAAATTTAGAGAAAAAAAAGTGAAAATAAAATAAAATAAAATAAAATTCAAGGTCATATATTAGTTTTATATATTATTTTAACTATTCACTATATATTAAATAATTTGAAAATGTATAAAATTTTAATTAATTTTAATCATATTTACTATCTTTCTTAAACCAAACATATTGTTATCGTTAGCACAAAATGAATAAGACTTAAAAAATGTTTTTTTTAATTAGAAAATAAATAAAAATAATATTTTTGGAGAATAAAATATTAAAGTGGGTGAAAATAAATTAATAATATTTTTGGAGAATAAAATATAAAGTGGGTGAAAATAAATTGGAGAGATTTAGAGTGCATTTGAAAATATTTCTACTCAAAAGTGTTTTTAATAAAAGTGTTTTCTCTTTAAGTATTTTTAAGAGAATCATATAATAGTGTTTTTCCATAAAACAATATCAGTAATTTTTTATTTGATGATTTAAAATAAATTTTAAATTAAATTTTAAAATAACCTTAATAATTAAGTAATAAATTTTAAATTAACAACTTAAGCATAATTTAACTTAATGTCAATGGATATTTGATTTATAATCTATGATGAAACTGATCAAGTTCCCTCTACTTTTTCTTCTTAAAAAAAAAATTCCATGGAAGGAATGAAGAAGAAGAAGAAGACTGAACCTAATCATCCTCATTCTCATCCAAGACGAAGGAATGGAGATTAAGAAGAATAAGAAGGAGACTGATCCTGATCATCCTCATAGGTACTGAAAATTTCCTTTTTCTATTCTCCAAAATAGGGTTAACTATTAGAAAAAAAATAGTTTCTATTCTTAAAAATAGAAAACATTTGCTCTTAGATAACATATTTTAGACAATTTTAATTATTTTCACTTATTTTTTAAACATTGTTTTAAAAAATAATTATACAAATATGAAGATCGAATAATTGAAAAAAAAAAGTGTTGTAAATAAAAATTATTTTTAAAATTATTTAGAAAAATAGATAACAAGTAAAAAATATTTTAAGTTCCTATAAAATATAAAAAAATTTAAAAAAACTTATGATAAGTGTTTTTGAAATACTACCCAAACAAAGCATAAGACTTCTTGCTAGCAATTTAGCAGAAAAAACGAAAGAAAATAAAAACTAAATTTAAAATTAATAAATTATTTTTATGTTTATTTAACTTATTTTAACTATCCACTATACATATTAAATAATTTGAAGATAAATAATTTTAATTATTTTTAATCATATTTGATTTTTATAATATTTTTTCTTTTGTCAAAACCAAACATGACAAATAGTACTATCATCAATACAAAAAATGTTATTAATTAAAGTGATCGAACTTGTTATTGATGGATTCAATTTAATTATATTAATTAATATCAACATGTTACTTTATTTATTTTTTACTTTTTCTATTCAATAAAAAAAAAAAAACAGGCACCACCTAAGAGTAAAAAAAAAGCTTATTTTCTAATCATTTTCACAGTTTAATGATACTAGTGATATTATAAATATATAATTTATATTTTATTAAAATTTAAAATAATTATAAAATTTTAAAATATAAAAAAGAATTAAATACCAATGATATTTATTTTTTTCATCTTTCATATTAAGGCAGCGTGATCCAAACTTTTTTTTTTCTTAATTATATTTTAAAAAAACTACTTTTAAATTTTAATTTAATTAAATCTTATAAAATCTTTAAATTATTATTACCAAAAATGCATTTTAAACTACACTTGATAAGCATCTCTACTTCTATTTTTCAAAATTAGAATTTCTAATTGTAAACCCTAAGGATTTCTTCTAATAGCCCTATTTAGATAGGGATTCCCACTCTTGCATCACACCAACATAGCAAATTGTAATCTACGTAAAATCAATTTTGTTTTTTTTAATTTCTACAAATTCATATCTTCTGCAATATCATATATTGGTATCTAAAGTTTTCACAAGAAAATCAGCCATAGAGGATGTGATAGCTAAACAACGTCTTATTGGGTAAGGAACTTATGGAAATTTCTACATGCCCGTCTACAGAGACGGTGGTCTCCTACTAGCTGCGAAATCTTGGGTTTTCAGTTTCAGTTTCTGGTGATGTCAAAGTTGGGAAGTTTGTTTGTGATCATTTGTTCGAGATTGAGCCTGAAAACACAGGTAATAATGTCGTTATGGTATATTTATACTCACAAGCTGATTATGGGAGAATTATGGAGATTTTGCATGGTAGATTGTTGAAATTTGATAGGAAGAATTGGAGGGCCTCTTACAATTCCCTGAACTTGCCTGAGTACCTGCTGGCTCATGGACCAAAGAGTGTTGCAAACGAGTTTCAGAGTGAGAAAGATTTCAAAGGAGAAGATGTGGAAGACATTCATGTAAGCATTAATCAAGTCCAGGTTACTGATGAATCAACTGAGTACCTTAAAAGTGGTTATGCGGTTTTCAGTGTTTTAAGGAACCTTGGTAAGTCAGAGGAAAGAGAAGCTGTTAGAGATATTTGTGAAACCAACAATCAGATTCGAATTCAAGGTGTTGATGGATTGAAATAATATTTTCAAAGTTGCTCTGTAAGCAATATTTTTGAAACAGAGTTGGAACCACTAGTAGAAAAACGACTTTGAAGGTTGGATTGAACATTAGTGATGGTATCATGCAAAGAGAGTGGCAACATGGAAATGTAAGATAAAAATCTCTAACAGTTACAAGTAATAAAATGAAAATCCAAGATCGTATCTCCAGTCATGGCAATCAAATTCACATAAAATAGGGATTAGTCAACTAGTCCTTACAAGACCTTATGTCCATGGACCGATGAAACTTACAGACTTATTCTTGTAAACTAGAGACCCTTTTTTTCACTTCTGGAATTAATACTGTATATCTATATTTTCTGTTCTCTTCTTTCCATCAAAGAAGACTTAAGGTAGTTTTCAACTAAGTAATATGTCTCACGTTTGTAGACATGGGTGGTTACTCCATAAGAGATGTGACCTCACGTTTAATTTATTTTAGGGAAAATAATATTTAAATGGGCCACAATTTTAAAAATATATAATTATTTTATTTATTAAAAATACAAAACAGTTTCCAACATTTCTCCAATTTGGCCCATAAAAATTACTTAATATGTATTAATTAAATTAATACATAACATATTTTTCCCTAAATCCTTATACTTAATCAAAAGAATTTAAAACACATGAATCATGGCGGTAAGTCTTCTAAGAACGAGCATTACCTTCCATGTATTACAATGTAACTTTCTCTTTTGAATAAGAACAATATGTGAGTCAGTCCTTTATGAATGAGTTTTCAAAATTCTCAATCAAGGTCTACTTAACATTCATAACATGCATATTTTCATTCTCTAAACTTTATGTATACAACCGAATGAGAAGACAAGATTGAAATCATTGGAGTTTTCATATCGACCAAAAATGCGATAAAACACAAAGGTTGTCTTAATTGCATGAAATTTACAAAATAGAATTGAGTCCCAAATGTTCAAAATGTTCCTTATAAGCCTTAGGTGGCAATCCTTTCGTCAAAGGATCCACAATCATCAATCCAGTACTAATATGCTCAATAGCCACCTTATTTGACTTAACATGTTCCCTAATAGCTAAGTACTTTATGTCGATGTGTTTACTACGACTTCCACTTTTATTATTTTTGGCCAAAAATACTGTAGTAGAGTTATTGCAGTAAATCCTCAATGGCTTAGAAATTGAGTCAACAACCTGAAGCCCTAAAATAAAACTCCTCAACCAAATAGCCTGTGATGTTGCTTCAAAACATGAAACAAATTATGCTTTTGTGGTCGAAGTAGCAACCAATGTTTGCTTTGCACTTCTCTAGGAAATGGCCCCTCTATCTAATAAGAAGACATATCCAAATGTCGACTTTCTAGAATCAAGGTAGCCAGCAAAGTCAGAATCTGAATATCCAACCACATCTAAATGATTAGATCACTTGTATGTAAGCTTGTAGTCCCTAGTCCCCTTAAGGTATCACATGACTTTCTTTGTAGCTTTCTAGTGTTCTAGACTTGGATCACTTTGATATCTGCCCAACATTCCTACTACATAAGAAATGTCCAATCTTGTACAAACCTGAGCATACATTAAGCTTCGAACTACAAAAGCATAAGGAATGTTTTTCATCTCTTTCTTCTCCAAATCATTACTTAGGCATTGGTTCAAACTAAATCTATCACCTTTGACAATTGGTACAGTACCAAGTGAACAATCCTTGATGCGAAATCTCTCAAGCACTTTATTGATATAGGTTTCTTAAGACAATCCTAATATTTGTTAAGATCTGTCTCTCTTAATCTTTATGCCAATGACATAAAAAGCTTCACCCATATCTTTTATATCAAATTGTTGCTAGAGAAATCGCTTCACCTCATGAAGTAAGCCCAAATCATTTGAAGCAAGCAAAATATCATCCACATATAAGATTAAGAAAATTGTTTTGCTCCCACTAACCTTATGGTATATACATTGATCCATAACATTCTCTATAAAACCAAATGAAGAAATAACATCATGGAACTTTAAATACCATTGATGGGATGTTTGTTTTAGTCCATATATAGATTTCTTAAGTTTGCAAACAATGTGATCATTTCCATTTGTGATGAACCCTTCTGGTTGTTTCATGTAAACCTCTTCCTCTAAATCTCCATTAAGGAAAGTTGTTTTCACATCCATTTGATGTAGCTCCATATCAAAATGAGCTACTAATGCCATGATTATCTGAAATGAATCATTCTTTGAAACATGAGAGAAGGTATCATGATAATCAATTCCTTCATGTTGAGTGAATCCTTTAGCTACAAGTCTTGCCTTATATATTTCAATATTGCCCGATGAATCTCTTTTAGTCTTAAAAACCCATTTACAACTGATAACCTTTGTACCTTTGGGCAACTCAACAATATCCCAAACTTGATTATTAACCATTGAATTCATCTCATCTTTCATGGCATTGTACCATAATGTGGATTCACTTCCACCCATGGCTTGTGAAAACGTAATGGGGTCATCTTCAACACCAACATCAATGTCATTTTCTTGTTGGGACACAACATAATTAGAAGAAATTGCAGGTCTCCTTTCTCTAGTAGATCTTCTTAATGTTATATCAACATTCCCTTGTTAAGGATGTTGAATAATTGAATCCATTAGCATATCCTCATGATGTGGTTCATTAACAACTAGTGCTTCTTTGATTGTCAAATCTTGATGACTATCCGGGAAAATAATCAATCTACTTGAAGACTCAAGAGTGGGTTCAATATTGTGGCGTTCCTCAAACACAAAGTGTCGAGATTTATTGCTCCCACTAATCACATCATTCTCCAGAAACCTTACATTATGAGGTTCTACAATTTCTGTAGCATGAAAAAGACAATAAATCTGTATCCCTTAAACTTTTCTACATAGCCAATGAAATATCCACTGACTGTTCTTGAGCCTAATTTTTTCTCTTATAGATTATAAACTCTAACCTCAGCTAGGCAATCCCATACATGTACATGCCTTAAACTGGGTTTCCAACATTTCTATAACTTAAAAGGCATTTTAGGAACTGCCTTAGTTGGAACCCGTTTTAGTACATATGTCATTGTCTTTATGGCCTCACTCCCCAAGGATAATGGGAGGTTGGAGTTACTAACCATACTCCTAACCATGTCCTTTAGGGTTCGGTTTCATCTTTCAGCCATACCATTTTGCGATGGTGAACCAGACATTGTGTATTGGGAAACAATGTCATGTTCCTGTAAAACCTTGCAAACAGACCAAATAATTGTCCTCTTTCAGTGTAATATTCACCACTTTTATCTGACTTCACAATCTTAATTTGTTTACCCAATTGTTTATCTACCTTAGCTTTATAGATTTTGAAAGCATCTAGTGTTTCACACTTATCATAAAGCAAAAAGAGATACATATATCGTGAGTAGTCATCGATAAAAGTGATAAAATATCTTTGACCATTTAAGCACATATCATACGGACCACTAATGTCAGTGTGTATGATTTCTAAAATATCAGAAGTCCTCCTAGCACTTTGCTTCTTAGTCATGTTGGTCTACTTTCCTTTAATGTAGTCCACACAAATATCAAAATCAGTAAAATCAACCTTAAGGACTCCATCATTTGCCTATCTTTTAATTCTCTCAATAAAAATATGACCTAATCTCTTGTGCCACTATATAGAAGATTTCTCATTTATAATACCACACTTAATGCTAACATTTCCATGCATAGTTGTAAGGCCATGATTAAAACTTAGATTTAAATTGAGTTTGAATAAACCATTATCTAAATACCATCACCAACAACGACATTGTCTTTTATCAAATGAAATGAAATACCAACAAATTTTAAACTAAAATCATATGGTAAAAGCCTCGAAACTAAAATAAGATTCCTAGAAAATGACAAAACAAAAAAAGTTTTTTCAAGGTTCAAAGCAAAGCTAGATCTAAGAACAAGTTTGTAGGTTCCAACCACTTCCACATGTAAACTTATCTGATTTTCTAAATAGATAGAGCGTTCACTTTCCATTGATTTCATTTGGTTTAAGAAGCCCTTCATGGTATTGGCGACATGGATTGTAGTACCGGAATCAATCCACCAAGTGTTGTAAGAAATATGAACCATATTAGATTCATAACACACTAAAGAGATGAGATTACCTTTCTTTTCAAGCCAAACCCTAAATTTGGGACAACTCTTCTTGATGTGTCCTTTCTTTTTGCAAAAGAAGCACTTAATATCGCTCTTATTAACATGATTAAGTGGTGTCTTTTGTTTTCCTTTACCTTTCTTGCCCAATACTAGACGTGATAAACATCAAACTTAAGTGATTAGATCACTCCCAACGTTCATATGATGCTTTCTCAGTTTGGGTACTTGATTCTATAGGAACCAGTGGCTCATCCACACGAAGTGCTAAATCAAGGTCCATGCACCCTAATGTAAAGAGAGTTTTCTCCTTCCAATCAACATAATTATCACCATTCAAGGAAGGTATACGAGATGAATCAAAATTTGGAACAGATATAGATTGAACTACAAAATAAATGATAAAGCTTACTAATATGCAAAGAAGCAAAAATTAAAATTTACTCATGTAAATTAATTCAATCAACAAAAAAATCAACACGTGATCATAAACTATCCTGTGGGAATAGAATGCGACACATAAATGATTTTTTTTAATTACTTTATAATGGGACAAGTAATTTTAGGCCTATGGGCAACATTTTTTTTTTTTACCATCCCATCCTAAATAAACACAAAACATAATAATTACCTTGTGGGGTAAAATTATTATTTTTATGATTATTTACAAATATTGATGTCATTAATTTAATGTGACAAAAGTGAAACTTTCTTTTGTCACTTAACATTATCATAATCAAGAATGTTGTGGCTATTACTTAATTAATCAAATGTTACTCTAGTATGACATCAAAAATTACCAAAACCAATGGTAAACAAATATAAGTAGTGTTTCTAAATACTACTTTATAAAAATTAATTTATACAGGTTGTTCATAGTGACGGAGCCAACATTTAAGTTTAGAGGAGGCAATCTTTAACAAGTCATGGGCCTTGGGCCAATGGTTCAAGGACTATTCTAGTTAAGGGGTAACCCATGGTCACAGGTTCAAGTTGTCTTAGTTGCAAGAACTTATTTATTTATTTATTTATATAACTGGATATATCAAACTAAAATAGATTGTACCTCTAGTCATGGCAATTAGATTCACACAAAATAGGATTAGTTGGCTAATCCTTATAAGACCTTATGTCCATGCACTGATGGAACTCACACGCTTATTCTTGTAGACCAGAGACCCTTTTTTCCCACTTTTGGAATTAATACTGTATATCTATATTTTCTTTTCTCTTATTCCCATAAAAAAAAAAGAAAAAGACTTAAGGTAGTTTTCAATCAAGTAATATGTCTCACGTCTGTAGACATGGGTGGTTACTCCATAAGAGATGTGACCCCACTTTTCATTTATTTTAGGGAAAATAATATTTAAATGGGCCACAATTTTTTTTTAAAAAAATTGTTTTATTTTATTTTATTAAAAATAAAAAACGGTTTCCAACAGGAAATACCTCGAAAGTTCTTGGCCTTGGTGACAATGTGTCAAATATGTTATTTCTAATATGACATGGGCATGAACTAAGATAACTCTTATAATTGTTGCTTGTAAATGAAGTAAAAATGGGTTATTAATAAATATGATAGTGATGAGAATATTCTTCAAGTGTAAACAAAAAAAAGAAAAATTGCTAAATAATAATAATAATGAGTTTTTATGGTTATACTTACAAGAAAGTTAAAATAATCTCTCATCTTATGTATTCTAGAAAAAACTTCCTTTTTCAAGTGTAATTCATTCATTCGTTTTGTTTAATTTCCTCCAATAACTTACCTTTATATATAATGCTTTTATAATTTTAATTATAAACATTTTAAATTAAAAAATGGATTGAATTTAAAAGTTTTTAGCATGTTTCAAATATATGTTAATGAGAGTTTGTTGTTTTCAAATTAATTTCTTTTATTTGAAAATAAAACACTTTTCTTAAAAGATCCCTTTGGAAATCTATTTTAAAAAATTCGTCAAGAGTCCTTAGAATCAAAATCTCGTCTTCTTAAATAACATGCATATTGTTGTGAGCCTTATTTATGCTTGATATGACCCTTAGGTGCTTAGATGTGTGCTTGATTTTCTATGATTAAATACATGTTATGTGCTATATTTCTAAACTAACCATTGATGTTTTATGAGAGCACTTAAGAAGTAGTCCAAGTACGCACCTTAAATCTTCTTTATAATTTGTGATTGGTTTTTTTTCTTGTTTGGCATGCTATTTTTGAAATCACCTTGTCTACCTAGGTATCCTTGATCAATCAAATTAATTGCCATATTTCCCTCCACTTAGTCAGTAGAGACCTTTGTAGGGCTTAGAAGGGTGCTACCTCCTAGAGGTACCTTCCCAATAAGTAACCTGATCCCCGGACTAAGACTCAGGTTTTTCAAGGCTTGTTTTTCCAAAACTATGGAGTCATTTTTTTTAGGGTTTTCTTTCTTGTTTTATTTTCCCTTTAAAATAAAAATAAAATAAGTGGCAACTCCAACTTTTTCAAAACTAATTTTTCATCAATAAAAGCGAGTCTCGCCAATTGAGTGGGGACACACGTGGAAAATGCGGGTCCACAAGGATATTTCTATTCTAAAGGTCAACTTTCTAGAGCCTGCTCCAAGGACTCACTCCAGTCGCGATTGTGCTAGTTCATCCTAAGCTTCTCACGTTGCAGCAACTTTGACTGACCTAGCTTCTAGAGAGATCATGGATTCCATGACCTGTCTTCACTTGAGGATGGACTTATAGGATACTCAGCTCTATGAGATCTAGGGTTACCTTTCTTATATTATCTCATGGATCCACTCTTAAGACACCTTGAGTTCTGCTCCTCCTCCACCTTCTCTTGATGCTTAGATTTATTATCTTTGTATATATTGATTTGAACTGCTTTATATTGTATATCTCTTGTATCCAAAATCATTTATATATATAATGATGATGATGATGTTTTATCTTTCTCTTTCATCTCTTGTGTGCTTTCTAGTTCATATTTTTTTATCCATTTTTGTGACAAAAAGGAGGAGATCATCATCACTTGATACACTTAAAAAGAGCAAGATCATTTCATTTTTATATAGATACTTGATACACTTAAATAGAAAGAGAATATTAAATTTGAGAGCTAATTGAGAAGAGATATTTGAAATATTCTTTAGAGGGAGATATTCATTTGAATTATTAAATTTATTTTTTATATATAGATTTATTTTATTTTTATATAGATTTAATTCTCGAGGAAAGTTAATTAAAATATAAGAGAAAACTAAACCTAAGACATTAGAGAAAACCAAATCAATTGATGAAAGCATGCCTTAGAAGTTTAAGAGAGATACCTAACATGGATGTTTCTTAGAAAATATTTCTTTTTTATTTGTCCAACTCTCTAAAACTATTCTAAGTTATAGAAGCTTCTTCTGATGCTCTTCACTGCATATATCATGTTTAGTAAAAGACTTTTGTGCTTAACTGTTGATCTACTATGTCTTATCAAGCTTCTATTATGTTTGGTTGATTTGAATGCATCCATATTCCTCTAGATCTTTGCTTTGTACATTGGTGTCACAATAGGAATTTGTTCCTATTTCATGCTTTCACAATGCATCAAGAAAAATCTCTAACTATCCTGTTTTGCTTTCTTGACATTACTTTATCCCACACATTGCTTTACCTTGGGTATATTTTCTTTATGTGTGCAAGTACAGGATTGGAAGATAAGTATTACAAGATGATGCAATGCATTCCATTAAGTTATTTTTAATTGAGCGTTAATGAGTGTTCTATAAACTCCTTTATGAGAGTTTAGGTGGGTTTATGTAACTTTGTTTTGTCACAAAATTGCCAAAGCGGGAAGATTGTTAGGACACTAAGTCTTGTTTGGATGTTTGCAATTTTGTTTCAATTTATGTTTAGCCATAGAAGTCTTTTTAAATAGTGACTTACTCTTCATTAAAGATCAAGGGTTATTATTTGCCAAACTGGAAAGTCATAGGTACATCTAAGAAGATTTGGCTTATGACAAGTTAGGCTTCTTAGAGATATAAAGACGAACGGTACATTTTTAATTAATGAAAATTGATTTTTTTTATTAATGTTAAAAAAAACAAAGGACGCTCGAGCAGACAACAACGCTCAAGTGCTTAGCACCGTTGAAGCGCCCGAAGTGCTCACCCAAAGCACTTAAGTAGTGGTTAAGTGCACTCAAGTGTTCATGCCTTTTCTACCAAGATTTGGAAGATACTTCTAAGAATTTCACACAAATCTTACTTGGAAACCTTATGATACCGAAACTTTTCAACATATTTGCCTATAAATACCTCATTATAACCCTTCTTAGGTTAGAGATTGATGAGATTTCAATAAGGCACTTTGAGAAAAGCAAACCTAACAAGCCACACCATTCCTGATCTCTCATTCGAAGGATTCAAGCATTGAATCTTAGGTTGAAGACCTTCATCCCTTTAGCAAGGTTAAAGCATATTCACTATAGCAATCAAAGGTTGCTAAGTCATGGACGTAGATCAAGTTGTAGGTGTTAGGACATTATGTCTTGTTTATATGTTGGCAATTTTATTCCTTGTATTGTTTAGTCATATAAGTCTTTTTAAATAGTGACTTGCTCTTCATTGAAGATCAAAGGTTGTTGTTTATCCAATCAAGAAGTCATTGGTATGTCTAAAGAGGTTTGACTTGTGGAAAATTAGGTTATGTTGTTGTATTAAGAGGATTGTTTTAAACTTAAAATGATTTAAAATTAGAATTTTAAATTGAGTAAGATCACTCAAGCAACCTGAAGCGCTCAAGCACTCAAGACTGATCAAGTGAGCCATGCCACTCAAGCGCCCGAGGCGCTCAAGCAATCAGTGCATTGGCTCTAGCATTCATGTAAATTCTACCGAGTTTTTCACACAATTTCAATTGATAAACCTTCTAAAATCAAGACTCTTCAAGCTTTTGCCTATAAATACCTCCCTATTAAACACTTGAGGGTTAGAGATCAAGAAGATATCGTATAGAGTTTTTGGAGATTAGGTAGAGATCTCATATTATTTTCTAGAGAGGGTTTCCTAGAAAGAAAGCCTAAAGTGTGGCACAATTCCCAATCTCTCATTCAAGGATTAGATCTTTGAATCTTAGGTTGAAGACCTTCATCCCTTAAGAGTGGTTGAATGATCTACTAAGGAGCAATGTGAGGTTACTATGTCACGGACGTGAATCAAGTTGTAGGTATTGGAGAGTAAGTTTTAAGGGAAAAACGGCCAGGTAAATCTATGTAACTTGATTTCGAATAGTGGATTTAGAATATTAGATCTTAGACCTTATGGTTTTTTATCTCCACAGTTAGTGTGGGGGTTTTCCACATAAAAATCTTTGTTTCTCTGCTTATATTTGTTTATATTTGATATTATACTTGAATTGCCTATGATTGATTATCCCTAACATCTTGTAGGTTATCCTTAAGCATTAAAAAGCATATTTTTATATACCTAAAAATTTTAGGTAGAACTATACATAGATTACAAGTACCCGACCAACCTAAATCTAACCCAACCAATCCAAAATCAACCTAAGTATTGAGAAATGAGATCGGGTTAGGTTTGGGTTAAGTACCTCGCATCAGAGGTCTAGTTTGGTTGAGCTCGGGTTGATTGTTTCTTAATCTGGGTTTGGCTTGAGTTAGTCATCAACCTGATCAATCTACCCAAGTTGTATACCGACTTCCAATGCCTACAAACACTTGAAATATATAATCAATACTCCTTCTAAAATCAACTATATGGAGACAAGTCTAAGTGTGCAAGCATGTATGTATTGCTCTACTATGAACAAAATTATGATGCTACACCTACTCTTCTAGTCAAGTGATATATTATGTGATAAAATTATGATATCACACATCTTCCTTAAAAATATTAGAAAAACCATATAGTATGAATTATAAAATACAAATCATAAAATTATGAAGATATTAAATTAGGATTACACTAGACTAGGTTGTTTAAAAGACTTGCTCCAAACCTAGATTGAATAGGTTGTTTAATGTAACAACCCTAGTTCAAATGTAATAAAATTTTATTTTTACATATCTTTGTATCTTAAATTTAGAATGAATAATTTTTTTTGTGCAATAATTAAATCCTTAATAAATTAAGATAATTATGAAAGTTAAATAACCTCAAAACTATACAAATAAGTTAGGAAAGAATTACATTAACTAGCCTATTAGTATAAGTTTAATTAATTTGGGAATGCACTAGAAGTGTCACATGTCATACTTAAGGGTTGACAAATATCACAGAGATGTAGCTGCACCTCACATTCAGCTCACCCATGGCCTCACACCTTCACCATGTAGCTGCACCTCACCACATGCAGCCCACATACACTACTCTCCTCCCCACAGCCCATATGCAACTCAAGGTCTTAATCTACCCACCCTTCAACACCCCATGCAGTGGCCACGTTCCAATCTTTTGTTTATTATTATTATTATTATTATTATTATTATTTTAATGTTAAATATTTATTTATTTACTTATGTTATTTATTCTTTATTATTCTCAAATAACTCTTTAAAATCCCATTTTTTTTAAAAAAAATCTAATCTTCAAAACACGATTTTCAAATAGTTTTCTAAATTTTCCAAATTTAATCTTTAAAATATCATTTTCAAAAAAAGATTCCAAAAATCCAAAATCCCAAATTTAATTTTTAAAATCCCATTTTCAAATAAATTTTCCAAAATTCCAAATTTTAAAATCCCATCTTCAATCAAATTTTCCAAAATTCCAAATTTTTAATTTTTTAAAATCTCATTTTCAAATAAATTTTCCAAAGTTCCAAAATCCCAAATTTAATTTTTAAAATCCCATTTTCAAATAAATTTTCCAAAATTCCAAAATCCTATTTTTTTTTTTTTAAATACCATTCTTAAATAGTTTTCCAAAATTCCAAGATCCCAAATTTAATTTTTAAAATCCCATTTTCAAATAAATTTTCCAAGCTTCCAAAATCTTTAATTTTTTTTTTAAATCCCATTTTCAAATAAATTTTCAAAAATTCCAAAATCCCAAATTTAATTTTTAAAATCATATTTTCAAAAAAAAAAAATTCCAAAATTCCAAAATCCTAAATTTTTTTTTTTAAAAAAAATACTATTCTTAAATAGTTTTCCAAAATTCCAAGATCCCAAATTTAATTTTTTAAATCCCATTTTCAAATAAATTTTCTAAAATTCCAAAATCTTCAATTTTGTTTTAAATACCATTCTCAAATAGTTTTCTGAAATTCCAATTTTTTTTTTTTAAATATTATTCTCAAATAATTTTTTTTCAAAATTCCAAAATTCCATTTTTTTTAAATATCATTCTCAAATAAAATTTCAAAATTTTGATTTCTAAATTTAATTTTTAAAATTCCATCTTCCAATAATTTTTCAAAATCCCAAAATTTGAATTTAATTTTCAAAACTACCATTTTCAAATTTTAAAATATAAAAATGAATAAGTTTTCATAATTCCAAAATAATGGAATTTATGAGAATTAGTTCATAGTAAAAATAAATTGGGCTTTGGTGGGGGCCCAACATTCATTACTTTTCTTTCGAAAATAATCAATGTTTTAAAAACCGGACCGGACCGGTCGGTCCAACCGGTTCAACCGTCGACCGATCACCATTCCGGTCCGGTCTGCCCTATTGAACCGCTCAAGATTTAAATCGGCCACGAACCGCCAAAACCGGCGGTCGGACCGGTGACTCGGTCGAACCGGACGGTTCTAATTGAACCGAACGGTTCAATTTGAACCTCCATTTTAAAGGCTCCATTGCATTAAAATTTGGCAAATGCCCATTCTGGGCCTTGTCTCATCATGACAAAGCCCAAACCCCACTCAACCATATGATGGGCTTAGCTTTGAGCAGCCCACCCAATGAGGCAATGGTTGGCTTTCAATGTGGATAGCATTTATAGGCAACCTTTGCACCCTCATTTCTCTTAGCAGCCGATGTGGGATTCCTAACCAACCTAATCAATGAAAAAAATAATAGCAAGTCCCTAGCCAGAAGGAATTGAACCTTGGACCCCAAGGTCGAAAGGCATCCTAGGCACCACTCGGCTACACAGCCTTTGTTATCTAATATGCTAAACAAAATAATATATATTATATTTTAATTTTTTTTTGTAATGTTAAATAAAAATAATATAATATTTTTAAAAATGATAAAATTAGTTTAAATTTTCATTTTTAATATTTTCACATTTAAATATTTTACATATTTCATTTAACAAAACTAAAAATATTAATATGATTTAATTTGATAATATTATTGATTTTTAATTTATTCATATATATTTTAAAATTTTTATAATTATTTTTAATTTTAATAATATATAAATTATATATTTATGACGTCACCGGTTCAATAGCGGTTTGACCGCCGGTCCGACCAGTGAACCGTGAACCGGTAACTTTTCCGGTTCGATCACCGATCCGGTTCTGAAAACATTGAAAATAATTCCAGTGAATTGTGCGATCGATTTTGTTTGATTTTGACTTAGTTTTGAGTGAGATTTTTTACATTAGTCATTATACACTAACCTTGTTTTCATGATAGCGTTTTATTACCTGCTACCAAGGTACGCTCTCACCCTCACTTTGTTTATTATTTCGTTATCATGACTTGTTTTTGAATTATGATCATTTTGGTAACCATTGATCTCCTAGTTAATTGTCATGCCTACTTCACCTTATTTAGTAGAGAACCATCTTTAGGGGCTTAGAGAGGTGCTACAGTCTTTACCGTACCTTCCCAATAAGTAACCTGATCCCCAAACCCAGTTTTGGTTTTTCACAAACCGTCTTTTCCAAATAAAGAGTCACACTTAGGGTTTTCTTTCTTATTTTGTTTTTCCTTAAAAAATAAAACAAAAATAAGTGGCAACTCCAAGTCTTTTCTAAAAATCATATTTTTCACCAAATAAATGAAAAATGAGTCACGCCATAGAGTGGGAATGCATCAATATAAGAATGCGGGGTCCACAAATTGGCGACTCCACTAGGGATTGAACCCGAAATCTCTAGTTTCATAGAAGGTCAAGATCGAACTTAAGTTAAGGCAAATATGACATTTGATTAGTTAATTGATGGATACCTTCTCTTTGTGCTTTTCTATGATTGAGTGTTCATAGCGCACTGAGAGTTTGATGTGATGATTTCCTATGCTTGACTGTCATAATCATTTGGGACATTAATGTGCTGATGACATTGATTGATTCTTTTTATTATCTTAGCATATTGATTTTGCTCTTTCCATGATTATCCTACTCACTTTGACATGTATGTTCACTTTGTTGTATCTCTTGTTTGTATTAGTGTTGACTCTCTTACTTGTATATTATTATGATAATCATAGAACATACTATCCTTAATATATATCCATCTCGATTATCATACCTCTTGTTTGGCTAATGTGTAGAATCAGATTATATATACCCGTTTTGCATGATTGCTTGGTGCTTGATTACTCTTCGTCTGTGTGACTACATGTGTTGCTTGTTTGTGTGGGTCGCACATCTATCCCCTTATCTCCAACCCTCTAGTTTTGGTCATTTCCTTCATTTCGGCTCTTACTTTTGCAAATGTGAGGCCTTGTGTGTGTTTGTTTCTTTGACTGAGCAAGAGGTTAGGAGTAGGGTCTAGCGACGAGCTATATCAATTTTTGGGAGCATTATGGAGGAGGCCAACACATTGATGTTGATTAGAGTCCCATCTTTGAAGACCCGTATAGCCTGGAGCTAGGTTTCATGGATATTTGTGTGACCAATATGTTTCTTTTTCTATTTTAGCTTCATAGGATTTTCGGTTGTACCCATACCACTCACTGTACACTTTAGTTGACTACTGAGTGTTGAGAGTTGCGAGAGCTTTCACCATAGGAAAACCCCATGGGATGTCGAGGTAGTGCATGTGTGGAGGTGATAACCACCTTGCATGGAAGTGCCTCGTCTCTTCGGAGGCGTGTAGAGGGTTGTGTACCACCGGAGGGTATGATCTCTTCTGTTAGGGATCCTTTAACCCACCCTATTATTTTTAGAGCCACCTTATCCTCATAGGCTAAGCTTAGGCCCCATTAGGATTCCCTTCCTACACGTGGGTGCATCTATGGGCCTTCGGAGCCGGGTTAGTAGCGATAGGTTTCATTACTTTCATAGTAGTCTCTTATATATTTGCTTAGAATTAGATATCAGTCTGAATACTTCTAGGTTACCTTCCAACATAGTTGATAGACATTCCTTGTAGAGTTTCCCTTACACCGTATCTTATGTAGCATTTCTGCTATTGTAGAAGTATCGATACATTCGATCTAGGTTCAGCTTCTTGGATTAGAGTTAAAGGTAGATTGATCAGAGTGCCAAACCAGTTAGATCAGATAGATATGGATTCGCATGTGGTTATAGTTGATCAGTTCGCTACTGCTATGGCTTTGATCCAGGAGGCCATAACTAGTCTTGGTCAAAGGATGGATGGGTAGTAGACCTAACAAGTTCCAGTTCAAGAGAGTGTGCAGTATGATCCCATTATTAAGCCACTTTCCCCGCTTAGTCAAATGGCTCCACAGGACACTCAGATACCACCACCTCCCCCACTTGGTCAGACAATTCCATAGCTTACACCATTTACTTTATAGAGTTAGACTGAGGTTGCCTTACCACCTGCCATGGTGGTTGTTCTGACCTCAGAGGATGCCCATGCACGCATGGATAGGCTTGAGCAGAGGATGAGACAATTGAGATTATCAGATGGAGTGATAGTATGGAATGATTTTGATGGACTACTAGTGGCCAGTCTGTCAGCCATAATCAGGATTCCAGAGATTGAGCGATACACAGGGATTAGATGCCCCCGCATTCATTTGAGACTATATAATATTGTGATGAGGGCCCACGGTTTGGATGGGGCTCAGATGATTATGCTATTTCCCATGTCCTTGAGTGGGGCGGCCCAGTATTGGTTTGCTTCTTTGGATGTATCACGCCGTATTACATGGGATGATTTAGCCTAAGAGTTTCTACGATAGTTTGCATTTAACACTGTCATAGATGTCTCATGAAGGGAGTTGGAGGCCTTGAGGCAGAGACCTGATGAGACAGTCACATCATTCATCTCCCATTGGAGGGAGAGGATTGCCCAGATCATTGATAGGTCATCGGAGAGGGATCAGATCAGCATGATTATGAGGAGCTTGCAACCTCGATTTGCTAGACATTTGATGGGATTCCCACACGTGGACTTTGGATCTTTGGTGTAGGCATTATATGGTATTAAGGAGGGTATTGCTAGAAGATTATGGCATGATTTTTCCCCTTTAGACCTGAAAGGGAAGAAACCAGCTATTGGATAGAGACCAGGGGATGTCAGTGCCATTAGTGTTGTCAGACCGAGGCCCCCTAGATATTATCAGGCAGTTGGGCAGACTTCCGGAGTTTATTACCCGCCATCATCCCATGTGCAATATAGGCCACCTGTTCCTTTTAGACCTATGTCTCCCACATATCTACACTCAGCTCCGCAACTAGTTTATGCTACTCAGGCCACACAGAGACCACTCGCTCATTATCCCTAGCCTAAGGCTCCACATACATAAAGATCAATGCAACAGTTTTCCCAGTTAGGAATGCCTTTGAGTAGAGTTTTCCAAAAGCTCATAGAGAGAGGATTGCTGATTGCATTAGCACCGAGACCACCACCTCAGCCTTTACCACCTTAGTTCAGGATAGACCTTCATTTTGCTTACCATCAGGGTCCAGGACATGACACTGATCGCTGCTCTGAGACATGCTATTCAAGACTTGATAGAATAAGGTCTAGTTAACTTGGGACAACCAAGTGTGACCACGAACCCTTTACTTGCTCACACCACACATTCAGTGCCTCCGCCTACTGGTGGTATTCATCACATGGATTTTGTTCAGGATGATGTCATACACATGCTGTGTTGGGATGATGGATTGCCTAAGATGATTATTCCAGACGATGGCTATGAGATTGTAGGAACTACATTAGATTTTTTATCCTTACACCATTTAGTCTAATCCCAGATAGAGCGTTGTTACAGTTGATTCCTTCTACACCATCATATGTCGAGCATGGGGACACGTTTGCCCCATTTATTTTATGGCCTGAGAATGTTGATGTACAGGTTATGACTCGCAGTAGGAGGATAGCTCAAGCTGCACCTCCAGTTACTAGACCATTTAGTGGTACGGACTCTCACGAAGAGGTCAGGAGGGACGATGATGAGATCCTGAGAAAGCTATTGATTACTACTCAAAAAGTGCTATTTGATAACTTGTAATTAACTCTTTTAAACACTTTTAAGTAGTAGTTATCACCTTGTAACCCAATTAACATATTAAGGACCCTTTCAATCAATTCTAATCAAATTGTGTTAAGTTTTGGTGTTTTGATAGCTTTTTGATCACCAAAGCAATTCGAGATTGAGGAGAGTTCTTTGGAATCCATGGTAAAGATGTCCGGAAAGGGTGTCCGGACACACCATTGGAGGGCGGCGGAACATGGGATGTGGCAGGCTTTCGGAATGAAGTAGAAAGGCTTGCTCACTTTAGTCAATAATCCGGACAACATATCCGGATAGGATATGCTATCGTCCAGGGTGTGATGTTCACGAGTGCCGGGTGCTTCTCCCTGAGGGAGTCCGGATATGGGAGCGCCCACATGTCCTCTTGGGGAATCCAGATGGAGTTGCTCCGGATAGCGATGCGCGCTCCGTGTCATCAGGGGGAGGGGTCCCTACACCTTGCACACACAGACGGTCCCTCTTGCAACGTGCGGCATAGCTCATTCCACCTGGGGAAGAATTCTGTCCAGCCGACATTCCACCTTCTCTGGATATCTCACATCCAGAATTCTGTCCGGTCATACATGTCCGGATCCTCTGATCGGATATTTCACATTCGGCGCCTGACGCAGGATGGGAGAGGAGGGCGTTTCAACTTTCCCGGTCAGACATGTCCGGATCCTCTGATAGTGCTCACCAGGAGAGTTTTGCAACCATATTGCACAGTGCCGCGGTGTTCTCCTGAAGCTTCCCGATATGTGCGACTGACATTTTGAGATATTTTGCTTTAGATATTTGATGTCTAAATCCCCAAACTCTCCTTGTAATCCACCTATCATAGGATTCCTTAGTCTTTAAGTAAGAACAAAGGGTGAATAACCTCTTAGATATAGTTTGTAATTTTCTTTACACGAGATATCATGTAAGGAGGGAGAGAGCTTGTTCGGGGACGCATCCTTTGTACAGTTTTGCAAGGAAGTAAAATACAGAGCCTTTGCTCTACCTTACCTACTTGTTTTGATTGTTTATATTCATTTAATTTTTCTTACTAGCCAAACAAGCTTTTAGGAAGTTTCCTCAGAGAATGAGTGGCTAGGCTTTTAGTTCCTTGGAGCTAAGGTTACTGGGAAAGGTTCCAAGTGCAAGAATTAATAGCTTTGTGGTTTCAGCCATTAATGAAGAGAAAGTGTGATCCTTTAATGATTTCTATGTTTTTAGTTAACTTAAAACACCTTCAATTCACTTGAGCCAACACTTGGTATGGCAAGTGATCTCCGTCCATGGAGATGCACTAGTTTACCTCTTGCGAGCTTTTGGGAAGTGACTTGAAGGTAGGATTTTCTAGAATTGCCAACACTTGGTAAGCTTTTGAACTCCAAGGAGACATCCATTAGTTATCTCTTGCGAGCTTGAGAAGGGAAGTCCAAAGTTAAAGATCACCTTGAATGGCAAATGCTAGGTGAGAGACACGAGCCATTGCAAGTTGCATCAGTGAGAGGGAATTAGAGCTGAAATCCATTTAAAGGATGCATCTGTACAACACCGGTTAGAGAATTGACTATATGTTAATTCTCTAATGCGAGGAAATGAACCAAATGACCGGAGCTCTGTTTTTGCATAAGGAACCTCCCCTGTGAACCCAAACCTCCAAGGAATGTTTTTCTTCATAAGTAATTTCCATTACTTTCTTTTTAATTAGCTTGAAACAAAACTTCATTTAACCAAAGTTTATGTTTTATTTCTTAAGCTAACCTTGAAATGAAAAAGCACCAATTTAACTTTGAACTGGTATCAGTTGTGAGTTGAAAACCTTTCCCAGAGAACTATCCTAGAGCCACTATGCTATATTAGTTAATGCTATCCTAATGCATGGTGATATAGGTTATAAATTTTGTTGATTACTCTCTCAATCAAAGAGCACCAGCTAGACATGAATCAGCTGAGACACCAATTGGGAACGAATCAAATGGCACCGTTGCCGGGGAAGGTGCCAACTTCATAGTGATATTATTTCAGTGTACTTGTGGTTTTCATCACAAGTTTGGTGAGTTTTCTGTCATTTTACTAACTCTTTTAGTTGTTTCTTTTACTCATTTATATTCTATCAGAGCTTTTAATTTAGTTTTAGTTAAGTGAGCTCTTTTTGGTAGTTTTGTTTTTTTTTTTTTCCCTTTGTTTTCGTTTTTTTTTTGTTACAGTTGATACTAGTTGTGTATGCCAAAGTGGATACGAGATAGTGGAGGAAGGCTTGTTAAACTTGAAGCACCTCATAACAAGGAGTTGGAATTGAGCTTGAACATCATGGAAACTACACCTGAGGATCAACATAGCCACCATGGTCATCAGGACAATCCTAATGAATTTAGATCAATGAGGGATTGCATGCATCCACCTCGTATGAGTGCACCATCATGCATAGTGCCCCCTACAGAGCAGCTAGTGATCAGACCCCATATTGTGCCACTTCTACCAACTTTCCATGGAATGGAAAGTGAGAATCCCTATGCCCATATCAAGGAATTTGAAGATGTTTGTAATACATTCCGAGAGGGAGGAGCTTCTATCGATCTGATGAGGCTTAAACTATTTCCTTTTACTTTAAAGGATAAGGCCAAGATTTGGCTTAATTCTTTAAGGCCAAGGAGTATCCGTACTTGGACTGATTTACAAGCTGAATTCCTCAAGAAGTTCTTTCCTACTCACAGAACAAATGGCTTAAAAAGGCAAATTTCAAACTTCTCAACTAAAGAGAATGAGAAATTCTATGAGTGTTGGGAAAGATACATGGAAGCCATTAATGCTTGTCCTCACCATGGCTTTGATACATGGCTGTTGGTGAGTTATTTCTATGATGGGATGTCTTCCTCAATGAAGCAACTCCTCGAAACAATGTGTGGAGGGGATTTCATGAGTAAGAATCCTGAGGAAGCTATGGATTTCTTGAGTTATGTAGCTGAAGTCTCAAGGGGATGGGATGAACCGCACAGAGGAGAAGTGGGAAAGATGAAGTCTCAACCAAATGCTCTTCATGCTAAGGCTGGGATGTACACCTTGAATGAAGATGTTGATATGAAAGCAAAATTTGCAGCTATGACAAGAAGAGTGGAGGAGCTAGAACTGAAAAAGATGCATGAAGTGCAAGCTGTTGCTGAAACACCAGTGCAAGTAAAGCCATGTTCTATTTGTCAATCTTATGAACACTTGGTGGAGGAGTGTCCTACAATTCCAGTTTCTAGAGAAATGTTTGGAGAACAAGCAAATGTCATTGGACAATTCAAGCCCAATAGCAATGCTTCGTATGGCAATACTTACAACTCAAGTTGGAGGAATCATCCAAATTTTTCATAGAAGCCAAGAGCACCTCAGTACCAACAGCCGGCTCAACCATCTCAACCATCCCAACAAGCTTCAAGTCTTGAACAAGCAATAGTGAATCTCAGCAAGGTTGTGGGAGATTTTGTTAGAGACCAAAAATCCATCAACTCTCAACTCAGTCAAAGAATTGACAGTGTAGAGAATACTTTGAATAAAAGGATGGATGGGATGCAAAATGACTTATCTCAGAAGATAGATAATCTCCAATACTCAATCTCAAGGCTCACTAATTTGAACACAGTGCAAGAGAAGGGTAGATTTCCTTCTCAACTTCACCAAAACCCCAAGGGTATCCATGAAGTGGAAACTCATGAGGGAGAATCTTCACAGGTGAGAGATGTTAAAGCCTTGATCACTCAAAGGAGTGGTAAAAAGGTTGAGTCACCAACACCCAAGCCATATGTTGAAGAGAAGGAAGAAGAAGAGACAAAGAAGAGGGGGGAAATGAAAGGAAAGAAGAAAGATATCAGTGAAGGGAAGGAGGATCGTGATTCAACAGTGAATGCAAATCCGGAGAAAGAACTTATTAAGGAAGAATTGATGAAGAAACGCACATCTCCACCTTTTCCTCAAGCTTTGCATGGGAAAAAGGGGATAAAAAATGCATCAGAAATCCATGAAGTATTGAGGCAAGTGAAGGTCAACATTCCATTGCTGGAAATGATTAAGCAAGTTCCATCATATGCAAAGTTCCTAAAGGACCTACGTACTATCAAAAGAGGGTTGAATGTGAATAAGAAAGCCTTCTTGACTGAGCAAGTGAGTGCCATCATACAATGCAAATCTCCTTTGAAGTACAAAGATCCGGGATGTCCTACCATTTCAGTCATGATTGGAGGAAAGGTAGTGGAAAAAGCTTTGTTAGATTTGGGAGCAAGTGTGAATTTGCTACCATACTCTGTTTATAAGCAATTGGGACTTGGTGAATTAAAGCCAACATCAATCACTCTATCTTTAGCTGATAGGTCAATGAAAATTCCAAGAAGGATAATTGAGGACGTTTTAGTTCAAGTTGATAATTTCTACTATCCAGTAGATTTTGTTGTTCTTGATACTGATCCTTTAGTTAAGGAAGATAATTATGTTCCTATCATCCTTGGAAGGCCATTTCTTGCTACTTCAAATGCAATCATAAATTGTAGGAATGGACTTATGCAACTCACTTTTGGCAACATGACACTTGAGCTTAATATCTTTCATATGTCAAAGAAACTAATTACTTCGGAAGAAGAAGAAGGTCCAGAAGAGGTATGCATTATTGACACTCTAGTGGAGGAGCATTGTGATCAGAATATACAAGACGAGCTGAATGAAAGTCTTGAGGATCTTGAAGAAGGGTTGTCTAAACCCGCTGATGTCCTTACTACTCTACAAGGTTGGAGGAGGAAAAAAAAGATCCTACCTTTATTCAATAAAGATGAGGGACAAGATGATGTAACAGAAGAATTCTCGAAGCTCAGTTTGAAACCTCTTCCCATGGAGTTAAAATATACGTACCTGGAAGAAAATAACCAATGTCCTGTTGTTATACCTTCATCTCTTACCGGTCATCAGGAGATTTCTCTACTTGAAGTTCTTAAGAGGTGCAAGAAAGCAATAGGATGGCAAATATATGACTTGAAAGGAATCAGTCCTTTGGTTTGTACACATCACATATATATGGAGGAAGAAGCTAAACCAATTGTCAACCTCAAAGAAGATTGAATCCTCATTTACAAGAAGTGGTGCGAACTGAGGTACTGAAGCTACTCCAAGCGGGTATTATTTATCCCATATTTGACAGCCTTAGGTGAGTCCTACTCAAGTGGTACCAAAGAAGTCAGGGATTACTATGGTTCAGAATGAAAAAGGAGAAGAAATTGCTACACGCCTCACTTCAGGTTGGAGGGTGTGTATTGACTATAGGAAATTGAATGCTGTGACAAGGAAAGATCATTTTCCCTCCCGTTTATTGATCAGGTGCTGGAGAGAGTCTCTGGCCATCCTTTCTATTGTTTCTTGGACGGGTACTCAGGGTATTTCCAAATTGAAATTGATGTTGAAGATCAGGAGAAGACCACTTTCACATGTCCATTTGGAACATACGCCTACAAAAGAATGCCTTTTGGTTTATGCAATGCACCTGCAACATTCCAAAGATGTATGCTTAGTATCTTCAGTGATATGGTGGAGCGAATTATGGAGGTTTTCATGGATGATATCACCATATATGGAGGTACATTTGAAGAATGCTTAGTAAATTTGGAAGCGGTTCTTAAAAGATGCATTGAAAAAGACTTGGTGCTCAACTGGGAGAAATGCCATTTTATGGTACATCAAGGAATTGTCCTTGGCCATATCATCTCCAAGAAAGGCATTGAAGTTGATAAAGCAAAGGTGGAACTTATTGCCAAATTGCCATCCCCAACCACTGTAAAGGGAGTAAGGCAATTTCTTGGCCATGCAGGGTTCTACAGGAGATTTATACAAGATTTCTCTAAGCTTTCAAGGCCTCTTTGTGAACTTTTAGCTAAGGATGCTAAGTTTGTCTGGGATGAGAGATGTCAAAAGAGTTTTGATCAATTGAAGCAATTTTTGACAACCGCTCCAATAGTAAGGGCTCCTAATTGGCAATTACCCTTTGAAGTAATGTGTGATGCCAGTGACTTTGCTATAGGAGCTGTACTTGGCCAAAGAGAAGATGGGAAGCCCTATGTGATCTACTATGCAAGCAAAACATTGAATGAGGCTCAAAGAAACTACACAACTACAGAGAAAGAATTGTTAGGTGTGGTGTTTGCTTTAGACAAGTTTCATGCTTATTTGGTAGGGTCTTTCATCATTGTTTTCACTGACCATTCGGCCTTGAAGTATTTATTGACAAAGCAAGATGCAAAAGCAAGGTTGATTAGATGGATTCTTTTGTTACAAGAGTTTGATCTCCAAATCAGAGACAAGAAAGGGGTGGAGAATGTGGTAGCTGACCACCTTTCAAGGTTGGCTATAACACATAATTTCCATGTATTACCTATTAATGATGACTTTCCTGAGGAATCACTTATGTTGCTAGAGAAAGCTCCTTGGTATGCTCATATTGCTAACTATTTGGTTACTAGTGAAGTTCCAAGAGAGTGGAAAGCGCAAGACAGGAAGCACTTCTTTGCAAAGATTCATGCTTATTATTGGGAAGAGCCCTTCCTTTTCAAGTATTGTGCAGATCAGATCATAAGGAAGTGTGTCCCTGAAGAAGAGCAACAAGGGATCCTCAGCCATTGCCATGAGAATGCCTGTGGAGGCCACTTTGCCTCTTAGAAAACAGCCATGAAGGTCTTGTAATCAGGGTTTACTTGGCCATCGCTTTTCAAAGATTCCCACATCATGTGTAGGAGTTGTGATAGATGCCAAAGACTCGGGAAGCTTACAAAAAGAAACCAAATGCCCATGAACCCCATCCTTATAGTTGATCTTTTTGATGTTTGGGGTATTAACTTCATGGGACCTTTCCCAATGTCTTTTGGTAACTCTTATATATTGGTGGGAGTGGACTATGTTTCCAAATGGGTGGAGGCAATCCCCTGTAAACATAATGATCACAGGGTGGTTCTCAAATTTCTTAAGGAGAACATCTTCTCAAGATTTGGGGTGCCCAAGGCCATAATCAGTGATGGAGGTACTCATTTTTGCAACAAACCTTTTGAAGCCCTATTAGCCAAGTATGGAGTGAAGCATAAGGTAGCTACACCTTATCATCCTCAAACTTTCGGACAAGTGGAGCTAGCAAACAGGAAAATAAAAAACATATTGATGAAAGTGGTGATTACAAGCAAAAAAGATTGGTCTATTAAGCTACATGATTCATTATGGGCATATAGAACAGCTTATAAGACTATTCTCGGCATGTCCCCCTATCGTCTCGTCTATGGCAAAGCATGCCACCTCCCTGTGGAAGTTGAATATAAGGCTTGGTGGGCAATCAAGAGGTTGAACATGAACTTGATCAGAGCTGGGGCAAAGAGGTGCTTAGACCTTAATGAGATGGAGGAATTAAGAAATGATGCTTACATCAATTCCAACGTTGCAAAACAGAGGATGAAGAAGTGGCATGATCAACTAATCTCCAACAAAGAATTGCGGAAAGGACAAAGAGTCCTACTCTATGACTCAAGGCTCTATATCTTTCCAGGGAAGCTCAAGTCAAGGTGGATAGGTCATTTCACCATTCACCAAGTACATCTCAATGGAGTGGTGGAATTACTAAATTCCAATGGCATAGACACCTTTAGAGTCAATGGTCATCGCCTCAAGCCATTCATTGAGCCGTTCAAGCCAGAAAATGAGGAAATCAACCTCCTTGAGCCACAAAAAGCCTGATTAGAGAAGGGTTAGATGGACTTGGTTTCACCCAAGTCCATAATTTTGTTAAATATGTTAATTTTTAAGTTTTGTAAATTATTTGATTGTAATTTTGGTCTTGAAATTATGTAAATTGTAACTAACTTAATATTTTAGAATGATTAAAATCAGCAAGAGCAGATTCTTGCCACTCAGGCCCAGCACACTGCCATCCTGAGGCAGATTCAGCATCATCTTGGTAGTACATCAACTCCTGAGCATGCCGTTCCCAGCTCATAAGAGCCATCACAGGCCCCTCCTTTTGTTGATCAGCCTATGCCTCATCAGGAGCCTCCTACAGGAGAGGCAGCTGAGCCATCATTTCCACAGCATCACTCCACGTCACTTAGGAGGTACAACTTCTTCCCTATTTTTCAATCGTTTTTATCACATTGAGGACAATGTTCAGCTTGGTTGGGAGGAGAGTTGAGGAAGGAAGTTTTTGTTGTTAATGCTAAGTTATTTTGGTAATTTAGTTGTTTTTTGCTTAATTTTTAAAAAAATTTAAAATTTTTTCTACTCTCCATGGTTATTAAGGAAAAAATTTCAAAATGAAAAGGGAGAAATTGAATTTTTGTTCTTTTTACTTGACTTAGAGTTTGTATTATCCTTACTAAAGTTGATGAATTGTTGAAACTTCTATTGAATTCAACCTTAGTTCTTCAACGTTAAGCTATTCACACACTGTGCACAATAGGCTCCGATTATAAGATGAAAAACTATTTCCCTCTTGACTTAGGAAAATTTTAGACTTGGTACCTTTGACCTCATTTAATAGTGTTGGGACACCTTGTAAAAGGCCAATGAGCCTTTGGAAAAAAAAATGTTTGCTTGCCTTGAAACCCCGAGCAAGGTCTGAGGGGTATATGGTGAAAATCTTTAAAACTTGGTGCCCTAAGCCTTCATTGGTTGGGAGTCACCGACCTCAATGCTCGTTACAAGGGTGAATAGGTGGAGTTTAACATACTGTAGGTGCTTGGGTATTAAAATATATTCTCAAAAGTCCGGGGTAATGATTCGACTCATGGTAGCTTAGCTTTAAAGGCGTATCAACAAAATTTATACCTTAGATACTATTACTAAAGTAGCCAAGCTACTATAGCATAGTGGTTCTAGGATCGTTCACTGGGAAGGGTTTTCGCAAACACAAGTGATATTCAAATTAGGAAAATAGGTGATTTTCTTATGGATGTTAGCTTTAAAAGAAAATGCAAATGGTTTAGAAAGATTTAAACTAATTTAAGCTAACATTAAAGACTAAAATGAAAGGGTGTAAAAACAAGTTTCTCAAAGATAGGATAGCTATGCTCTGGCTCTTATGCAAATTGGAAATCTCAGGATAGGCTCCTCGCGTTGGGGTTGCAACTATGGTGATGCTTGCTTCCCGAACCGGTATGGATTTAGCAAATCAAGTTTTAATCCTTTAAAATGGCAAAACAGATGGTAGTGAATTTCATCAATGGTTAGTCACCTTAGACTTCCTTTGAATGGCTCGTAAGAGATAACTAATGGTCTAAAGCCAAAAGCTTACCAAATATTGGCAACTCAAAGTCATTCCAAGTGATAAACTCACCTTTCAATGGCCATTGAAATTGGTTCTAATGGATTAATGCAAAACTTGGAATTGAAAACCTCACCTTCCAATAGCTCGTAGGAGATAACTAATGGATAGAAATCCAAAAGCTTATCAAGTATTGGCCATTGGAAGTTGTTCAATGGAAATAAAAACTAAACTTTGCATTAATGAACTATTAATGAAAAAACGACTACCTTACCTTCCGGGTGCAAGAAATTTCCATGGGAATGCATCCAAGCCATCACATAACATCCATACTTTGAGAAACTTAAAAGGCTAGCCTCTCATCCTTGGGGATTTCATCCACCAAGGATGTTTGGCTACTAAGAAAATAAGAAAGAGAAGAGAAGGAGAAATAGAGCAAGGCTCTGTGCGTCGATTCTATAATTCAATAATAATATTACATAAATTTCTCCATATGTTTCAACGGATGCAAAGGAGTATAAATAGAGAAGCTTTTCCATCCTTCCTAGCTAAGAAATCTTATGATTGGTGGATTACAAGGAGAAGAATGGAAATTTATACAAAAATATCTAAAAGAAAAGATCTCGTGTGGAGTCGGCAAAACAGGGGAAGGGGTGTGCGAAATTCGCATACCTGATCAGGAGGTATGCGAAATTCGCACACCATTAAGAAGGTATGCGAAATTTTCGCATACCTGGAGCAGTTTTCTTCCGAAGGTCATAACTTCCTCGTTTCAGCTCCAAATCGTGCACGGTTTGAAGCGTTAGATTCTTGACTTCTTGAGCTTTGAAACGGTATATAGCATGTAGAAAATGGACTTCGGGAAGTGCTCCAAAAGTTCCAAAGAACACTGCAGCTGCTGTCCTCAGATTTCCTCCTTGCTTCTTTTTGCTTTTCTTTGCTTTTCTTTGCTTCTCTTTGCTTCTCTTTTTGGTTGGCTTGTCTAAGTAGCTCCTCCATCATTTGGCATGCTTGAATTGATTCATAAGCTGATATAAACATGTAAACTTGCTACAAAATGGTTAAAACCAATTACTAAGGACCTTAATGAATTAATTGGGTTAAATGAATATGATTACTACACAAAGGTGCTTAAAACCATTATAATTAGGTCTACAAAATAGCACTTTTTGGTAGTAATCAGGTAAAATCCGAGGAGTCAGTGGTTGAAAGATCCTTAAAGCTTGATGCCCTAAACCTTAATTGGTTGGGAGTCATCGATGGACCCCCGTTACATGGACAAGTTAGAAAAGAATACCTTTAGCCTTATACTCCTACAATGAAAAAAAAAAAATCTGAAAAAAGAGGTGCGTTCTTAACCTATTGGAGGTTGCTCAGTTTGCTAAGCTTTGAAAAAGAACTAGGGTTGGGGGAGAGATTAGTTCAACATACTATATTCGGAAACTAATAAATAACACTTAGATTTTTGTGGAAGAGTAAGGTTTGACCCTTTGGGAGTGGAAACTCTTTTAAAGCTTAAATTTGCATAATGCCTTCTCTTTAAGAATTGTGATTAGACAAGTTATTTGATAACTCTTGTTGAAGTTTGAGTTTTATTTCTTTAATGTTCCATGTGAGAGTTAGATCATCATGCCACTTGAAAATTATTTTTTGATCAACATGGTGTTGTAAATTATAGTATTGTTTATTTTTATTTTTCTCTCCTTCATTGCTAAGGGACTAGCAATATGTCGGTTGGGGGGAGTGATTACTACTCAAAAAGTGCTATTTGATAGCTTGTAATTAACTCTTTTAAACACTTTTGAGTAGTAGTTATCACCTTGTAACCCAATTAACATATTAAGGACCCTTGCAATCAATTCTAATCAAATTGTGTTAAGTTTTGGTGTTTTGATAGCTTTTTGATCACTAAAGCAATCTAAGATTGAGGAGAGTTCTTTGGAATCCATGGCAAAGATGTCCGGACAAGGCGTCCGGACACACCATTGGAGGGCGGCAGAACGTGGGCTGTGGCAGGCTTTCGGAATGAAGTAGAAAGGCTTGCTCACTTTAGTCAATGATCTGGACAACATATCCGGATAGGATATGCTATCGTCCGGGATGTGATGTTCACGAGTGCCGTGTGCTTCTCCCTGAGGGAGTCCGGATAGGGGAGCACCCACATGTCCTCTTGGGGAATCCGGATGGAGTTGCTCCGCATAGCGATGCGCTCTTCGTGTCATCAGGGGGAGGGCTCCCTACACTTGCACACATAGACGATCCCCCTTACGACGCGCGGCATAGCTCATTCCACCCGGGGAAGAATTCTGTCCAGTCGACATTCCACCTTCTCCGGATATCTCACATCTGGAATTCTGTCCGGTCATACATGTCCGGATCCTCTGATCGGATATTTCACATCCGGCGCCTGACACCGAATGGGAGAGGAGGGCGTTTCAACTTCCCCGGTCAGACATGTCCGAATCCTCTGATAGCGCTCACCTGGAGAGTTTCACAAACATTTTGCACAATGTCGTGGTGTTCTCCTGAAGCTTCCCGATATGTGCGACCGACATTTTGAGATATTTTGCTTTAGATATTTGATGTCTAAATCCCCAAACTCTCCTTGTAATCCACCTATCATAGGATTCCTTAGTCTTTAAGTAAGAACAAAGGGTGAATAACCTCTTACATATAGTTTGTAATTTCCTTTACACGAGATATCATGTAAGGAGTGAGAAAGCTTGTTCGGGGATGCATCCTTTGTACAGTTTTACAAGGAAGTAAAATACAGAGCCTTTGCTCTACCTTACCTACTTGTTTTGATTGTTTATATTCATTTAATTTTTCTTACTAGCCAAACAAGCTCTGAGGAAGTTTTCTCAGAGAATGAGTGGCTAGGCTTTTAGTTCCTTGGAGCTAAGGTTGCCGGGAAAGGTTCCAAGTGCAAGAATTAATAGCTTTGTGGTTTCAGCCATTAATGAAGAGAAAGTGTGATCCTTTAATGATTTCTATGTATTTAGTTAACTTAAAACACCTTCAATTCACTTGAGCCAACACTTGGTATGGCAAGTGATCTCCGTCTATGGAGATGCACTAGTTTACCTCTTGCTAGCTTTTGGGAAGTGACTTGAAGGTAGGATTTTCTAGAATTGCCAACACTTGGTAAGCTTTTGGACTCCAAGAAGACATCCATTAGTTATCTCTTGCGAGCTTGAGAAGGGAAGTCCAAAGTTAAAGATCACCTTGAATGGCAAATGCTAGGTGAGAGGCACGAGCCATTGCAAGTTGCATCAGTGAGAGGGAATTAGAGCTGAAATCCATTTAAAGGATGCATTTGTACAACACCCGTTAGAGAATTGACTATATGTTAATTCTCTAATGCGAGGAAATGAACCAAATGACCGGAGCTCTGTTTTTGCATAAGGAACCTCCCCTGTGAACCCAAACCTCCAAGGAATGTTTTTCTTCATAAGTAATTTCCATTACTTTCTTTTTAGTTAGCTTGAAACAAAACTTCATTTAGCCAAAGTTTATGTTTTATTTCTTAAGCTAACCTTGAAATGAAAAAGCACCAATTTAACTTTGAACTGGTATCAGTTGTGAGTTGAAAACCCTTCCCAAAGAACAATCCTAGAGACACTATGCTGTATTAGCTAAAGCTATCCTAATGCATGGTGATATAGGTTATAAATTTTGTTGATTACTCTCTCAATCAAAGAGCACCAGCTGGACATGAATCAACTAAGGCACCAATTGGGAATGAATCAACTATAGAGCACCTAGGCTCGGATATCTATTTGGAGTTTGTTGGCTACTTCTAGTACCTATAGAGATGCACTTATTTGAGCCTTGAGTCAAATACAAGGTTAGACCTCTACTACTCCAAAGGGATTGATTCATATGATGACAACCGATAGGGCCACTTGCATTGTGTTTTCTACTGATGATCTACCATTAAAGGGTTCTGACCATACTCATCCTCTCTATATTACAGTTGTTTGTTCAGGCCACAGAGTCCCATCCGTCCTATTGGACAATGGCTCTGCTCTAAATGTTTGTCCATTAGCCATTGTTGTAGCCCTTGGCTTTGCACCCATATATTTTGGTCCCTCTACACAGATAGTGAAAGCTTATGATGGCACTCAGAGGGAGGTCATAGGCACCTTGACTATAGATTTACTGATTGGTCTAACCACATTCTCTATATTATTTAGGTTTTGAGGATTCATGCATCATTTAACCTACTGTTAAGCCGACCTTGGATTCACCAGGTTGGAGCTATCCCATCTTCCCTTCATCATAAGGTGAACTTTATCCATAATGGGCAGGTTCTTACAGTACAATCTACTAGAGGCATGATTTCATCTTCTGAGCCAATGTTGCAAATCAGTCACAATGATGATGATCTTCTTCTAACAGGATTCACATTTGATGAGGTACAGACCCTTGAGATTTAGGATTTTTGTAGAGATTTCGTGGCTATGTCATTGATCGGCATAGTAGTATCCTTGTTTTCGATATGATGAGGGGCATCTCCTTTCTACCCGGTTTTAGGTTAGGATGACGCAAGCATGGATGTAGTGAGTTCGTGACTACTATTTGTCATGATACTCATTTTGAACTTGGATTCACCCCTTCAGAGGATGATGTTTGTTATATGGCATGACTATGTAGGGACAGGGTGAGGGCTCGATTGTCTAGCATCTCATTTGATTACCCTATTCGCCCTTAAACTTTCAGATTTGCCAATTACTTTGTTAGGGGATCAGAGGTTCAACCTCATGTTGAGGAGATGGGTGTTGATGATAATATAGTGGATGAGCTTCAGCATATGCTCCATCAGATGCAGATGGGTGAAGAGACCCCTTGTATGTCAGCTTCTATGACGATCGCTCCACCATCTCTGGATCGAGCCAACTTATTCTCCTTGTGCTTTCTAGATGAGACTACTGATTATGGGGTAGTCATTGAGCCTATAGATATGATTGATGGAGTAGTTCCTCATGATGAGTGTTGTGATGAGATCGACATGTTGGGTATCAGTCAATTTCTTAATGCATTTTAGCATGAGCCTTTCTCGCCATTGGAGCTTTTTAGAGTATCTGTCAATGAGGTTGTTAAGGAGGATCAGATTGTTCCTGCTCCTGAGCTTTCTGCTTTTGTTATTCCTACTATTGATATGTATGAGAGCATTGTTGGCCCAATTGATAGAGCGTCCAACTCTGTGGACCCACCTCTTTCAGTTGACATTTTATCGGGATTTGTCACCCACTCTGACTATGTTTCTGATGATTTAGTTATGGATTTGAGCATTTACGAGTATTCATCTGTTTCATGTGATGATGTTTCGTTACTTGTACCTTATTCGCCCATTTCACGGCTATTTGATATAAATGATGAAATTGCACAGCCCGATTCTGATAGAGACTCTTTTGATCACGACTCTGATCCAGTAGATGAGAGAGTTTCACCTACTATAAGGGATGTTGAGACTGTTGATTTTGGCACAGATGATCAGCCTAGAGAGCTAAAGATTGGTTTACCCCTATCCACAGATGAGAGGGATAAACTTATTCATTTACTCAAGTCATACTTGGATGTCTTTGTATGGTCATATGAGGACATGTCAGACCTTGATCCCTCTATAGTTCAACATCATCTACCTATCCTGCCACATGTCGACCAATTAAGCAAAAATTGAGGCAATTACACCCATGTTAGAGTCTACAGGTGAAAGAGGAGATTAAGAAATAGCTCAGTGTCAGATTTATATCAGTGGTTGAGTATCTAGAGTGGTTTACTAATGTTGTCCCTATTCCCAAAAAGGACGGCAAAGTTAGAGTTTGTGTTGACTGTAGAGACCTTAATAAAGCCAGCCTTAAAGATGACTTTCTTCTCCCACACATTGATCTGTTAATTGATAGCACCGTAAGCCATTCAATGTTGTCCTTCATGGATGGGTTTTTAGGGTATAATAAGATTTTGATGGCTCTAGAGGATATGCAAAAAACAATCTTTATTACTGAGTGGGGTACTTACTGTTACAGGGTTTTGCCATTTGGGTTGAAGAACGCAAGAGCCATTTATCAGGGAGCTGCCACTACTTTATTTCATGACATAATGCATACGGATGTTGAGGTTTATGTGGATGATATGATTGTGAAATCCCAGGGTAGATCAGATCACCTAGTGGCTCTAGAGAGGTTCTTTAAGAGGATTCAGAAATTCAGATTGAGGTTGAATCCCAAGAAGTGCACTTTTGGAGTGACTTCTGGAAAATTGTTCGGGCATATGGTTAGTGAGCGAGGCATAAAGGTTGACCCAGATAAGATCAAAGCCATACTTGAAATGCCTATGTCGAGGACTGAGAAAGAGATTAGGGGTTTTATGGGCAGGTTACAATACATCAGTCGATTCATAGCCAGATTGACACACATATGTGAGCCCATTTTTCGTCTATTAAGGAAGAACCAGCCTACAGTTTGGAATGATGATTGCCAGCTTGCGTTTGAGAGGATTAAGGAGTACTTGCTTTCTCCTCCTGTTTTAGTCTCTCCCATGCTAGGACGTCCACTTTTTTTATATCTGCCAGTTTTAGACATGGCCTTGGGATGTATGCTAGCTCAGCTTGATGACTCAGGGAAGGAGCGAGCTATTTACTATCTGAGTAAAAGGATGCTAGAGTATGAGATGAGATATGTTACAATTAAGCGCTTTTGCTTAGCATTAGTTTAGGCCACTAGGAGATTGAGACATTACATGACAGAGTATTTAGTGCACTTGATTTCCCATCTTGATTCGTTGAGATACTTGTTTGACAGACCTGCTTTGGCTGGTAGACTGATGAGATGGCTAATGCTTCTTACAGAATTTGATATTCAGTACGTCTCTCAAAAATCCATTAAGGGAAGCGTTGTTGTAGATCATTTAGCATCCTTACCAATAATTGAGAGTAGACTAGTTGATGATGATTTTCCAGATGAGTAGTTTATCGCTATGTCTAGTTTATTAGGTTGGCACATGTACTTCGATGGAGCAGCTAATCATTTGAGGTATGGGATAGGTGTTTTGTTGGTATCTCCCCTTGGTGATCACATTTTAAGATCTGTTCGTTTAACATTTCCTGATTACCACCCACCACAAATAATATTATTGAGTATGAAGCATGTATCCTCGGTTTAGAGACCGCATTAAAGCTTGGCATCACACAGATGGATGTACTTGGTGATTCCAATCTAGTACTCAGACATGTTCAGGGTGACTTGAAGACTAGAGACGCGAAACTAAAGCCATACCACACCTACCTGGATTTATTGATTGAAAATTTTGAGGAGTTGAAATACATTCATCTCCCTATAGCACATAATCAATTTACTGATGCCTTAGCTACCCTAGCTTCTACAGTTGACATTCCAACTAATGTGTTAGTTCGTCCCTTGCTGATTGAGACTAGATTCGTGCCCGCTTATTGTCACTTGATTGATGGAACAGAGGTCTAGGATTATTTATCCTGGTTTCATGACATTTATCAATTTCTTAGATCTAGCACATACCTTGAGGCTACGACAGACAAGGATTGGAGAGCATTAAGGCAATTAGCCACTAAATTTGTGATATGTGGGGAGACTTTATACAGACGATCATCTGATGGTATGCTTGATTACTACCAAAAAGTGCTATTTTGTAGACCTAATTATAATGGTTTTAAGCACCTTTGTGTAGTAATCATATTCATTTAACCCAATTAATTCATTAAGGTCCTTAGTAATTGGTTTTAACCATTTTGTGGCAAGTTTACATGTTTTTATCAGCTTATGAATCAATTCAAGCATGCCAAATGATGGAGGAGCTAATTAGACAAGTTAAAGCAAGGATTTTGGAAGTTTACAGGCTTGAATTTCAAGTGGAAACACGAGCACAAGCAAAGAGAATGCAAAGAGGAAAAACAAGCAAAGTGAAGAGGAAAACAGAGGACAGCAGCTGCAGTCTTCTTTCGAACTTTTGGAGCACTTCCCGAAGTCCATTTTCTACATGCTATATACCATTTCAAAGCTCAGGAAGTCAAGAATCCAACGCTTCAAACCGTGCACAATTTGGAGCTGAAATGAGGAAGATATGGCCTTCGGAAGACAACTGCATCAAATCTTGTGAAAATTTCGCAAGGTGAATTTCTCCTTGCGAAATTTCGCAAGGAGGATTTAGGCACATTGCGAAAATGCCGAATTTCCTCTGTTTCTCCACGCACGCACCACCGACTTCTCAGATATTTGTAGCTTGATATTTTCTCATGTAAATTCCTTTTGTAACCTTGTATTCAGCCATCATAAGGCTTTATCTTGTAATTTTGCTATATATAGAGGTGCACAACACCTCCAAAAGGGGAGATTGAAAAATGGACGGATGGGGTGATCGATCCTCTGTAGATTAGCTTAGAATAATATAAAGCTCTGTTTTTCTTCTTTTCTCTTTTCTTTCTCATTTTCTTAGTAGCCAAACAGCCTCTGAGGACTTTTCCTCAGAGGATGGTTGGCTAAAACCTTTAAGTTTCTCAAAGCATGGATGTTATGTGATGGCTTGGATGCAATCCCATGGAAATTTCTCGCACCCGGAAGGTAAGGTAGTCGTTTTTCATTAATGGTTCATTAATGTAAAGTTGGGTTTTTATTTCCTTTGGACAACTTCCAACGGCCAATACTTGATAAGCTTTTGGATTTCTATCCATTAGTTATCTCCTACGAGCTATTGGAAGGTGAAGTTTTCAATTCCAAGTTTTGCATTAATCCGTTAGAACCAATTTCAATGGCCATTGAAAGGTGAGTTTATCACCTGGAATGACTTTGAGTTGCCAATATTTGGTAAGCTTTTGGCTTTAGACCATTAGTTATCTCTTACGAGCCATTCAAAGGAAGTCTAAGGTGAATAACCATTGATAAAATTCACTACCATCTGTTTTGCCATTTTAAAGGATTAAAACTTGATTTGCTAAATCCATACCGGTTCGGGAAGCAAGCATCACCATAGTTGCAACCCCAACGCGAGGAGCCTATCCTGAGATTTCCAATTTGCATAAGAGCCAAAGCATAGCTATCCTATCTTTGAGAAACTTGTTTTTACACCCTTTCATTTTAGTCTTTAATGTTAGCTTAGATTAGTTTAAATCTCTCTAAATCATTTTCATCTTCTTTTAAAGCTAACATCCATAAGAAAATCACCTATTTTCCTAATTTGAATATCACTTGTGTTTGCGAAAACCCTTCCCAGTGAACGATCCTAGAACCACTATGCTATAGTAGCTTGGCTACTTTAGTAATAGTATTTAAGGTATAAATTTTGTTGATACGCCTTTAAAGCTAAGCTACCATGAGTCGCATCAAATGGCGCCGTTGCCGGGGAAGGTGCCACAAGCACAGTGAAGCAACCATTAAGGGTAACTTGTGATCTTCATCACAAGTTTGGTGAGTTTTCTTCTAATTTTTTTTTTTTTTTTTTTTTAGTTTAGTTTTTATTTAGTTAAATTTTTTATTCTCTTTTCTTTTATTTTTGTTTTAAATTCAATTTGTGCATTCCTTGTTGGATTCGAGACCAAGAGGGAACCCTGGTACAAGTTGAAGAAAAGAGCCTTAATTGAATATCATTTTTTTTAGAAATGGAAATTCCACATGAAGATCAAAGCTCTCATTATGATCATGAGAAGGACAAAGTTGCATATTTATCCATGAGGGATCGGATTGAATTAGGGAAAAGGCAGGTTCAACAAAGCCAATGGGGTAGTAAGAATGCTTTGAATGAAGACATGAGCATGAAGGCAAAGCTAGCATCTATGGCTAGAACGATAGAAGAGTTTGAATTGAGAAATGTGCATACTAAAGCACAACCACAAGCCATGCCAACTTCATTTGAGTATGTAAACCATCCCAACCTTACAAGCCAACCTCAACATCAACCGAAGGACAAACTCGCATACCTTTCCATGAGGGATCGGATTGAATTAGGGAAAAGGCAAGTTCAACAAAGCCAATGGGGTAGTAAGTATGCTTCGAATGGAGATGATTCATATGAGCATACGGTAGGGGAGTGCCCTACCATTCCAACTGTGAGAGAAATGCGCGGTTACCAAAGCTCCTACACCTCAAGTTGGAATAACCATCCCAACCTTACAACCCAACCTCAACCTCAACCATCAATGAGTACATCTTCATTGGAGCAAGCCATTTTGAAGATAAGCAAAGTCATGGAGGACTTTGTAGGTGAGCAACAAAAGATCAACTCTCATCTTAATGAAAAGATTGATAATTTGGAGAGTTCAATAAATGTAAGAATGGAGGAGGTTTATAATGATCTATCACTAAGGATAGAAAAAATTCAAGACTCCATTGAGAAGCTCACCAATCTCGACATAGCAAAGGGGAAAAGGAAGCTTCCTCCTCAACCCCACCATAACCTTCAAGGAACCAATGCAAAAAGATCAAGGACAGTGTTGATGATCGACATTTTGGTGGGGGATTGCTATGACAACTCTATGGACCAACCTTCCATTGAAAATCATAAGGTTCAAGATGACAAAGGGTTACCTGAACCCTTTAAAGCATCCACTTCTCCAGGGAAGAGAAGAGAAACGAATTCCCTTGGACCAAATGGGAAGGATGCCAATTTTGTTTGGGATCCAGGGGGAATTCAGCATGAAGTGGGTGTGTGAGTGAGGATGAGCTAAATAGTTCATCTTCTTTTTGGGGTACATGCTATCAGCTTCATTTAAATTCTATGCTTTCTTTAAATTTATGCATGTTTTAGTTTGAATTCTTAGCTTTAATTTAGTTTTAATATGTTTTTAAGATGAGTTTTGAAGTGTTCATGCAGGTACGAAAGCTCACAAGCTCACAAATGTGGAGAAAAAGGTGAAATAGGGGAGAAATATATCTAAGTCCAAGCTTAAAACCCCATTTTGCAACTCAACAAGTGAGTTGCAAAATTTTCGCAAGGTGAATTTCACATTGCGAAATGCACATTTTGGCAAGATGCAAAATGCAACCTCTCGGGATTGCACTTTCGCAAGGGGAGTAACCAGTGCGAAAATTTCGCAAGGTGAATTTCTCCTTGCGAAATTTCGCAAGGAGAGTAACCAGTGCGAAAATTTCGCAAGGTGAATTTCACCTTGCGAAATTGTTTTCAAAGCCAAAAATCTCCAATTTTAACACCCTTGCAAACTACATTCAAATGCCATTGCAACTTATATGAGTATACCATCATGGCATGGACCCTTTGAGCCTTGTCCTCAGCTGCTCAAAGTGGGGCCCACTCATCATTTTTATAAATATTTAGTATAAATTCCTCTCTCATTCAATTTTTGAATTTTGAAAAAGGTGGTTCAACCTTCTCAACTCCAAGTCCACATCACATGAGGTACCACTTCCTTCCTCCTTATTTTCGATTCAAACATTGAGGACAATGTTCATCTCGGTTGGGGGGAGAGATGAGGAAGTAAGTATTAGTTTAAATTTTTATCATACTTAGTTAAATTAGCTACTTTTTAAAATTTTTAAAATTTTTGCTTTAAACTCCATGGATATTAAGGATTAACTCTCAAAATTAAATGAGAGAAGTCGAGTTTCAACTTGATTACATGAGTCTTAGAGTTTGTATTATGCTCTTCTAAAAGTTAATGAATTGTTGAAACTCCCATTGCATGCAAACTTATCTCTTCCACCTTAAGCTATTCGCACACACATACATTAGATTCCGGTTATAAGATGTGAAACTATCTCACCCTTTAAGCTTGAGAAATCATAATTTGACACCTTTAACCTCTCTTTAATAGTGTTGGGACACCTCATAAAGACCAATGAGTCTTTGAAAAAATAGAAAAAAAAAAGAAAAAGAAAAAGAAAAAGAAAAAGAAAAAAAAAAAAGAAAAGAATAAACTTCTTTGCTTGCCTTGAAACCTGAGCATGGTCCGAAGGGGTGGCGAAAGCCTTTAAAGCCTGGTGCCCTAAGCCTTTATTGGTTGGGAGTCACCGATCCTCTGCTTGTTACATGGGTGAATTGGTTAAGTTTAGTAAGTGAAAAGAATTGTGAATAAGAGGTGCGTTCCTAGCCTATCAAGAGATGGTTAATTTTGCTAAGCTTAAAGAAAGACTTAGGTTGGGGGGAGATGATAGTTATCCATACTATACTCGGAAGCTAATCACATTAACACTTAGCTTTTAGTGGAAGAATTTGATTTGGATCTTTTGAGAGTGGAAATTCTTTTGATGCTTAAACTTGCATAATATCCATTCTTTGTACTCTATGATCAAGTGAATGCTTTGACAACTCTTATTATAGGTTGAGTTTAACATCTTTATTGATCCATGGATGTCCATCATGCCACTCATATCATTTTTGGAGTGATTTGCATGATCCCTTTTATGTATATTATTATAGTTTACTTAGTTTTTATCTCCTCCATTGCTAAGGGACTAGCAATGAGTCGGTTGGGGGGTGTGATTACTACCAAAAAGTGCTATTTTGTAGACCTAATTATAATGGTTTTAAGCACCTTTGTGTAGTAATCATATTCATTTAACCCAATTAATTCATTAAGGTCCTTAGTAATTGGTTTTAACCATTTTGTGGCAAGTTTACATGTTTTTATCAGCTTATGAATCAATTCAAGCATGCCAAATGATGGAGGAGCTAATTAGACAAGTTAAAGCAAGGATTTTGGAAGTTTACAGGCTTGAATTTCAAGTGGAAACACGAGCACAAGCAAAGAGAATGCAAAGAGGAAAAACAAGCAAAGTGAAGAGGAAAACAGAGGACAGCAGCTGCAGTCTTCTTTCGAACTTTTGGAGCACTTCCCGAAGTCCATTTTCTACATGCTATATACCATTTCAAAGCTCAGGAAGTCAAGAATCCAACGCTTCAAACCGTGCACAATTTGGAGCTGAAATGAGGAAGATATGGCCTTCGGAAGACAACTGCATCAAATCTTGTGAAAATTTCGCAAGGTGAATTTCTCCTTGCGAAATTTCGCAAGGAGGATTTAGGCACATTGCGAAAATGCCGAATTTCCTATGTTTCTCCACGCACGCACCACCGACTTCTCAGATATTTGTAGCTTGATATTTTCTCATGTAAATTCCTTTTGTAACCTTGTATTCAGCCATCATAAGGCTTTATCTTGTAATTTTGCTATATATAGAGGTGCACAACACCTCCAAAAGGGGAGATTGAAAAATGGACGGATGGGGTGATCGATCCTCTGTAGATTAGCTTAGAATAATATAAAGCTCTGTTTTCTTCTTTTCTCTTTTCTTTCTCATTTTCTTAGTAGCCAAACAGCCTCTGAGGACTTTTCCTCAGAGGATGGTTGGCTAAAACCTTTAAGTTTCTCAAAGCATGGATGTTATGTGATGGCTTGGATGCAATCCCATGGAAATTTCTCGCACCCGGAAGGTAAGGTAGTCGTTTTTCATTAATGGTTCATTAATGTAAAGTTGGGTTTTTATTTCCTTTGGACAACTTCCAACGGCCAATACTTGATAAGCTTTTGGATTTCTATCCATTAGTTATCTCCTACGAGCTATTGGAAGGTGAAGTTTTCAATTCCAAGTTTTGCATTAATCCGTTAGAACCAATTTCAATGGCCATTGAAAGGTGAGTTTATCACCTGGAATGACTTTGAGTTGCCAATATTTGGTAAGCTTTTGGCTTTAGACCATTAGTTATCTCTTACGAGCCATTCAAAGGAAGTCTAAGGTGAATAACCATTGATAAAATTCACTACCATCTGTTTTGCCATTTTAAAGGATTAAAACTTGATTTGCTAAATCCATACCGGTTCGGGAAGCAAGCATCACCATAGTTGCAACCCCAACGCGAGGAGCCTATCCTGAGATTTCCAATTTGCATAAGAGCCAAAGCATAGCTATCCTATCTTTGAGAAACTTGTTTTTACACCCTTTCATTTTAGTCTTTAATGTTAGCTTAGATTAGTTTAAATCTCTCTAAATCATTTTCATCTTCTTTTAAAGCTAACATCCATAAGAAAATCACCTATTTTCCTAATTTGAATATCACTTGTGTTTGCGAAAACCCTTCCCAGTGAACGATCCTAGAACCACTATGCTATAGTAGCTTGGCTACTTTAGTAATAGTATTTAAGGTATAAATTTTGTTGATACGCCTTTAAAGCTAAGCTACCATGAGTCGCATCAATGCTTCTCTTATGTTTGGATCGAGCCTCGTCAAATCGAGTGATTACTACTCAAAAAGTGCTCTTTTATAGCTTGTTATAAACTCTTTTAATCACTTTTGAGTAGTATTTATTACCTTTTAACTCAATTGGCACATTAAAGACCCTTGCAAATGTTTCTAATCAATTTTTGGCAAGTTTTGGTGTTTTTTGATAGCTTTTTTATCATTAAAACGAGCCAAGAATGAGGGAGAATTTTTTATAGTCCATGGCAAAGCAAGTTGAGGCTTAAACACATGAAGTATCCAAGTTTTGGAGAGCTTCGTAGCCTTTGCCAAATCAATCAAGTATGCAAGGAAGAGAATCAGAGAAGAAATCAAACATCCCGCAATTTTGCATGGCTATGCGAAATTTTCGCATAGCATGAGAAATGCCAAAAGGAGTACAAGCTGCAAGACAGAGAGCAAGACCGTGAAAAATAAATTTCGCAAGCCTTGCCAAAATCCTCCTGTGTAATTTTCAGATATTTTTGCACTGACTTCGTTAGATTTTTATCTTGAGATATTTTGTGTAATTACCTATTTTCTCCTTGTAATAAGCTAAAGATATTTTTAGATATTTTGGATATCTAAATGAGGGTTAAAAATATCTCTTTATATATGTCTTAAAATATCTCTTTTGTAATATCTCAGAAGAAATTCCATATCACACTTGTAAATTCATCTCGGAAGAAAGTCCAGAGAACACTTGTAAATTCTTTTAGTAAGAAATACATAGAGCTTTGCTCTGCCTTACCTATTCATTTTGTTTTTATTTTCTTTCTAGCCAAACAACCTCTGAGGATGAGTGGCTAGGTTTTTCATTTCTTGGACTGAAGGAAGCTAGTTAAGGGATCTGGATACAAAAGTGGGAGTTTTCCTTGCTTTAAATGAGGAGAGTTGTTACTCGTTAATGGTTTTTATTTTAAGGTTTAACTTAAAATCCCTTAAAATCACCTGGGCCAATACTTGGTAAGCTTTTTGGACTCCCTGAAGATCCATTAGTTATCTCTTACGAGCCTCTGGGAGGTGGTTTAAAGGTAGGATTACCTAGAATGGCCAATATTTGGTAAGCTTTTCGGACTCCCTAGAGATCCATTAGTTATCTCTTACGAGCCTTTGAAGGGTAATCAAAGGTTAGGATCACCTTGAATAGCCAATACTTGGTAAGCTTTTTGGGCTCCATGGAATCCATGGATGTCTATTAGTTATCGTGTACGAGCCATTGAAAGATGATTCATAGTGAGAGGTCTTTAGTGTTTGAAACCATTAATGGGAAGCAACTGCAGTTTTTCATGGACCAGCGGGATCAAATCTTGGTTGCTAAATACACACCGGTTTGGGAGATAACCATTCTTTATGTTATTATCCCCAATGTGAGGAAAAGATCTGGAATCTCCCCTTTTTGTCTAAGGAACTTGAAACTAGTGACCTAAAACTCCAAGAAACCTTTTCTTTATAATTAATCTCAGTTACTATTTTTGGTTAACTTGAAACCAAACCTTTTCAACCAAAATTATGTTTTCTTTTAAAGCTAACTCATAAAAGAAAAAACACAATTTCAGTACTTTAACTAATATCACTTGTAATATGAAAACCCATCCTTGTGGACGATCCTAGAACCACTATACTATGCTAGCTATGCTACCTAGTGTATGGTGAATTAGGTTTATAAATTTTGTTGATAACTCCCATCTGAGGACTGAATCAAATAGTACACCAATTGGGGACGAATCAAATGGCGTTGTTATCGGGGATGGTGCCACTTCATAGTGATATAACCTTTACAGAACACTTGTGATCTTCATCACAAGTTTGGTGATTTTTCTTTTCTTTTACTAACTCTTTTTATTTGTTTTTAATTTAGTTTATCTTTTATTTAGTTTTTAGTTAACCTTAATTTTTTTTTTCTATAACTATTTTTTTTTCTCTTTGTTTTTGTTTCAGTTATTGCTAGTTGTGCATGCCCTATTGGATATGAGACAGTGAGGGAAGACTTGTGAAAATCGAAACTCCTCACGAAACAGAGTTGGAATTGTGCGTGAACATCATAGAAGCTACACCTGAAGATCAGCATAGTCAACATGCTCAGGAGGAGAATTTCAACGCATACCGATCCATGAGGGACCGTATGCATCCACCTCGTATGAGTGTACGGTCATGTATAGAGCCACCTACAGAGCAGCTAGTGATCCGACCTCATATTGTGCCACTTCTACTTACTTTCCATGGGATGGAAAGTGAGAATCCCTACGAGCATATGAAGGAATTTGAGGAGGTTTGTAACACTTTCCAAGAAGGAGGAGCTTCAATCAACTTGATGAGGCTCAAGCTATTTCCTTTCACCTTAAAGGATAAGGCCAAGATCTAGCTTAATTCTTTAAGGCCAAAGAGTATCCGAACTTGGACTGATTTGCAAGCTGAATTTCTAAAGAAAATTTTCCCGACTCATAGGACCAATGGCTTGAAAAGACAAATTTCAAACTTCTCAGCTAAAGAGAATGAGAAATTCTATGAGTGTTAGGAGAGATACATGGAAGCTATCAATTCTTGTTCTCACCATGGCTTTGATACATGGCTATTGGTGAGCTATTTTTACGACAGTATGTCTTCCTTAATGAAGCAACTCTTAGAAACGATGTGCGGAGGAGACTTAATGAGTAAGAATCCGGAGGAAGCCATGGATTTCTTAAGTTATGTGGCTAAAGTTTCAAGAGGATGGGATGATCCAAATGCCAAAGAAGTGGGAAGAATGAAGTCTCAACCTAATGCTCCTAATGCTAAGGTTGGGATGTATACTTTGAATGAAGACATCGATATGAAAGCAAAAGTTGCAGCTATGGCAAGAAGATTAGAGGAGCTAGAAATGAAGAAGATACGAGAAGTGCGGCCATTTCTGAAACACCAGTGCAAGCTATGTCGTGTTCCATTTGTCAATCTTTTGAGCACTTGGTGGAGGAGTGTCCTACGATTCCAGCTGTGAGAGAAATGTTTGGGGATCAAGCAAATGTTATTGGATAATTTAGGCCCAATAACAATGCTTCATATGGCAACACCTACAATGCAAATTGGAGAAACCATCCGAATTTCTCTTGGAAGCCAAGGGCACCTCTGCAAGCCTTGAATCTTGAACAAGCCATTGTGAATCTTAGCAAGGTCGTGGGAGACTTTGTTGGAGACCAGAAATCCATCAATGCTCAGCTCAGTCAAAAAATTGATAGTGTAGAGAGTACATTGAACAAAAGGATGGATGGAATGCAAAACGATCTATCTCAGAAGATAGATAATCTCCAGTACTCAATCTCAAGGCTCGCCAACCTCAACACAGTGCAAGAGAAAGGAAAGGTTCATTCTCAACCTCGTCAGAATCCCAAGGGTATCAATGAAGTGGAGGCTCAAGAGGGAGAATCTTCACAGGTGAGTGAAGTCAAAGCTGTGATCACTCTAAGGAGTGGTAAAGAGGTTAATCTACCTACCTCTAAGCCAAGGCATGAACCAGAGAGTGAAGTAGAGAAAAAGAAGAGGAAGGAAATCAAAGGAAAGAGAAAAGGGAACAGTGTAAAGAATGAGGACCTTGAATCTACTGTGAATGAAGAACCGGAGAGGACCATCAACCAGGAAGATATGATGAAGAAACACACGCCTCCACCTTTCCCCCAAGCTTTGCATGGAAAAAAGGGAATCAATAATGTATCATAAATTCTTGAAGTGTTAAGGCAAGTGAAAGTTAACATCCCTTTGCTAGACATGATTAAACAAGTTCCAACTTATGCAAAATTCCTGAAAGACTTATGCACTATAAAAAGAGGGTTGAATGTGAATAAGAAAGCCTTTTTGATTGAGCAAGTTAGTGTTATTATACAGTGCAAGTCTCCAGTGAAATACAAAGATCTGGCCTGTCCTACCATCTCAGTGATGATTGGAGGGATGTGTGTGGAGAAAGCTTTGTTGGACTTGAGGGCAAGTGTGAATTTGCTAACTACTCTATCTACAAGCAATTGGGACTTGGAGAGTTGAAGCCAACATCAATCACTCTATCTCTAGCAGATAGATCTGTGAAGATTCCAAGAGGCATGATTGAAGATGTCCTAGTTCAAGTTGAAAAATTCTACTACCCAATGGATTTTGTTGTTCTTGATATAGACTCAGTTGCCAAAGGAACTAACTATGTTCCTATCATACTTGGAAGACCATTCCTAGCTACATCAAATGCTATCATCAATTGTAGGAATGGAGTCATGCAACTTACATTTGGCAACATGACATTAGAGCTCAACATCTTCTATTTGTGCAAGAAACAATTCCATCCGGAAGAAGAAGAAGGACCAGAAGAGGTGTGCATGATTGACAACTTAGTGGAGGAGCATTGTGATCAGAAAATGCTCAAAGATTTGAACGAGAATCTTAGGGATCTTGATGAAGGGTTATCTGAACCCTCAGATTTGCTTGCTACTCTGCCTCCTTGGAAGAGGAGGGAAGAAATTCTGCCTTTATTCAATGGGGAGGAGACACAAGAAGCTGTTAAGAAGGAGCCCCTAAAGCTTATTCTGAAGCCATTACCCACGGAGTTGAAGTATGCATACCTGGAAGAAAACAAGCAGAGCCCTATTGTTATTTCTTTATCTCTTACCACTCATCAGGAGGATTGTCTACTTGAAGTCCTCAAGAGATGTAAGAAGGCGATAGGGTGGCAAATTTCTGATCTAAAAGGGATCAACCCTTTAATTTGTACCCATCATATATACATGGAAGAAGAAACTAAGCTAGTTCGTCAACCTCAGAGAAGATTCAACCCTCACAAGCAAGAGGTGGTGCGAGCTGAAGTGCTTAAGCTACTTCAGGCTGGTATTATCTACCCCATATCAAATAGCCCATGGGTGAGTCCTACGCAAGTCGTGACAAAGAAATCAGGGATCACAGTGGTGCAAAATAATAAGGGAGAAGAAGTTTCTACATGCCTCACTTCGGGTTGGAGGGTATGTATTGATTATAGAAAGTTGAATGTTGTAACAAGGAAGGACCCCTTCTCGTTGTCGTTTATTAATCAAGTTCTTGAGAGGGTCTCTGGCCATCCATTCTACTGTTTCTTGGATGGCTACTCTAGGTATTTTCAAATAGAAATTCATGTTGAAGACTAGGAGAAGACCAATTTCACATGTCCATTCGAAAGCTGCGCATACAAAAGAATGCCTTTCGGCTTATGAAATGACCCGCAACATTCCAAAGATGCATGTTAAGCATTTTTAGTGATATGGTGGAGCGTATTATGAAAGTATTTATGGACGATATCACCATATATGGAAGTGCGTTTGACGAATGCATAGTAAACTTGGAAGCTATATTGAACCGATGCATTGAGAAAGACTTGGTGCTTAATGATTACTACTCAAAAAGTGCTATTTTATAGCTTGTAATTAACTCTTTTAAACACTTTTGAGTAGTTTTTATTACCTTTTAACTCAATTGGCATGTTAAGGACCCTTGCAATCGTTTCTAATCAAATTGTGTTAAGTTTTGGTGTTTTTGATAGCTTTTTGATCACCAAAGCAATCTAAGATGAGGGAGAGCTTTATATAATCCATGGAAAATCAAATGGAAGCTCATTTACATGAATAATTCAAGCTTTGGAGCTTTGTAGTTCTTTGCCAAAGCCAATCAAGAATGCAAGGAGGAAAAAGAGAGAAATCTAACATGAAGAATTCAAGAGGACAGCAACTATTGGACACATTTTGAATACTTTCTGGAGTCCATTTCATGCATACTATATCTCGTTTCGAAGCTTGGGAAGTCAGGAGTCCAATACTTTAAACGGTGTGCAGATCGGAGTTAAAATGAAGAAGTTATGGCCGTTTGAAGACAACTGCATCAAGTTGTGCAGAAATTTCGCAGCCCAAAGCCCATTTCGCAACTACGAAATGAGCTGCGAAACCCACCTTTGGCGCACGAGTGCCATTTCGCAGCCCATGCCTCCATCTTCGCAGCTGCAAACCATGTTGCAAAATCACCTTCAAGTTGCGAATGAAGTTGCAAATCATCTCCAAGTTGTGGAATCATCTCCAAGTTATGAAATCATCTCCAAGTTGTGAAATCACCTCCAAGTTGCAAAACCAAAGTTCAAACTTGCAAAATGGATAATTCAACATGTGAATCACCTTGCAAAATGCACCTGTGCAATCTCAGATATTTGCAACCAACTCAGTTAGATTTTTTCTCAAGATATTTTGTGTAAATTTCTATTTTCTCCTTGTAATCAGTCAAAGGTATTATTGAGATATTTCTTAGAAAATATCTTCTCTATATATATCTTTGAACCAATGTAAAGAATCAGGCATGATAGATGATATATCAGATATGTAATCTGACGAGAGGAAGAAATATATTTTACAGAGCACTTGCTCTATTTTTCCTTCATATTTTTGTTTTCTCGTTATTTTTATTTCTAGCAAATCAAACTCTAAGGATGTTTCCTTAGAGGATGAGTGGCTAGGCTCTTTGTCTCTTGGAGTGAAGAAAGCCGAGTAAGTTTCCACATGCAAAAATTGGAAGTTTTGTTGTTTCGGCTTTTAATGAAGAGAAAGTGTGACACGTTAATGGTTTTTATCTTTTTAGTTAACTTAAAACGCCTTAAAATCACCTGGGCCAACACTTGGTAAGGTAAGTGATCTCCATCCATTGAGATGCACTAGTTTATCTCTTGGAGCCTTTGGGAGGTGGTTTGAAGGTAGGATTTTCTAAAATAGCCAACACTTGGTACGCTTTTGGACTCTAAGAAGACATCCATTAGTTAGCTCTTGCGAGCTTTTGACGGGTAATCCAAGGTTAAAGATCACCTTGAATGGCAAGTGCTAGGTGAGAGGCACGAGCCATTGCAAGATGAATCAGTGAGAGGGATTTAGTGTTTGAAACCATTAAGGGTTGTACCATACTGGTTTGGGAAATAACTATATGTTAAATCCCTAATGCGAGGAAAAGAAACAAGTGATCAGAACTCCCTTTTTGTATAAGGAACCTGAGCCTAGTGATCTGAAACTCCAAGAAACACTTTTCTTTGTAATTAAAATCAGTTACTATTTTTAGTTAGCTTAAAACAAATCATTTTTCAACCAAGTTTATGTTTTCTTCTTAAGCTAACCTTGAAATGAAAAAACACCAATTCAGCTTTGGATTAATATCAATTGTGAAGTGAAAACCCATCCTAGTGAACGACCCTAGAGCCACTATGCTATGCTAGCTAAGGCTATCCTAGTACATGGTGTAATAGGTTATAAATTTTGTTGATTACTCCCATTTGAGGACCAAAAATCAAGAAACCAGTTGGACACGAATCAAATGGCACCACTGTCAGGGACCATTGAGAGGACATGAATCAGCTAAGACACCAATTGGGAACGAATCAAATGGCGCCATTGCCGGGGATGGTGCCACTTTACAGTGATATCACCTTTCCAGAGTACTTGTGATCTTCATCACAAGTTTGGTGACTTTTCTTTTCCTTTTACTAACTCTTTTTATTTGTTTATTTTTCTTTGTTCATATTTTAGTATACCTTTTATTTAGTTTTTAGTTTACCTTAATTTTTTTTTTTTAGAATCATTTTTCTTTTGTTTTCTTTGTTTTTAAATCACAAATTGCTAGTTGTGCATGCCATATTGAATACGAGATAGAAGAGGAAGCCATGAACTTCATAAGTTATGTGGCTGAAGTTTCAAGAGGATGGGATGAACCAAATGCTCGAAATATGAGGAGAATGACATCTCAACCTAATGCTAAGGGTGAGATGTATATTTTGAATGACGGCATAGACATGAAGGCAAAGATTGCAGCTATGGCAAGGAGATTGGAAGAGCTAGAAATGAAGAAGATGCAAGAAGTGCAAGCCATCTCTCAGACACCATTGTAAGCTATGCCTTGTGCCATTTGTCTATCTTATGAGCACTTGGTGAAGGAGTGTCCTACCATTCCAGCGGTGAGAGAAATGTTTGGTGATTACAACACTTACAATTCCAATTGGAGGAACCATCCAAATTTCTTTTGGAAACCATAGCCACCTCAGTACAAGCAACCTACTCAAGCACCTCAGCAAGCCTCAAACCTTGAACAAGCTATGGTGAATCTTAGCAAGGTCATGGGAGACTTTGTTGGAGCTCAGAAATCCATCAATGCTCAACTCAGTCAAAGAATTGACAGTGTAGAGAGTACATTGAACAAAAAGATGGATGGAGTGCAAAATGATCTATCTCGGAAGATAGATAATCTCCAATATTCAATCTCAAGGTTTGTCAACCTCAACATAGTGCAAGAGGAAGAAAACTTTCCTTCTCAACCTTATCAAAATTTCAAGGGTATCCATGAAGTGGAGGCTCAAAAGAGAGAATCTTCAATGGTGAAGGAAGTTAAAGCGATTATCACTTTGAGGAGTGGTAAAGAGGCTGATTTGCCCACATCCAAGCTAAAGCATAAGGTAGAGAGTGAAACAGAGAAAGAAAAGAGGGAGGAAATCAAAGGAAAGAAAAAGGGGAAAAGTACAAAGAAATATGACTATGATGTTAATGTAGATGAAGAACCACAAAGGATAGTCATCAAGGAAGAAATGATGAAGAAACACATGCCTCCACCTTTCCCCCAAGCTTTGTATGGCAAAATCATACAGAGCAAGTCTCAAGTGAGAGATGCAAACTTCATATGGGATCCGGGCAAGCTAAATCAGGATCAAATTTTTTTATGGACTTAGTCTTTCTAAAGACTAGCTAGTCCATATCTTTTTGTTTTATTTATCACTTGTTTTAATTTTGATTTCAATGCTTTAATTTTGATTTGTTTTGATGTAACATAGGTTTTTGGATGATCAAAATCAGGAGGAATGTCAAAAGAGGTGAAAGAAGGAAGTTGGGAATCAAGAGAAGCTCAAAAACAAGGAAAAGACATGGTCTGCGAAATTTTGCAGCCTAAAAAGGGCCCCTGCGAAAATGGCCCTTGGCTGCGAAATAATTTCGCAGCCCCCAAGTAGCCACTGCGAAATCGTCCATTGGCTACGAAACGGTTTCGCAGCCTTATACCCCCCTCTGCGAAAAACCCATTTGGCACACGAGTGCCATTTTGCAGCCGCTAACATCATTTCACAGCTGCGAAATGCTCTGCAAAATCCCCAATACCTAAAAAAAATCACATTTTTGAAGCCGCACCCCCATTTCGCAGGTAGTTTCGCAGCTGCGAAACCACCCCTTGGCACACGAGTGCCATTTCGCAGCCACCCAACTCCATTTCGCAGCTGCGAAATGGGCTGCGAAAATGGCACTCGGCTGCGAAAATGGTTCTCTGCTGCGAAATGATTTCGCAGCCCCATAGCTACCCCCTGCGAAAATCCCCTTTGGCTGCGAAAATGTTTCTTTTTTTTCCATTGGTTGCGAAATGATTTCCAAACTTCAAAATGGTTGCGAAATGATTTCCAAGCTACAAAATGGGCTGCGAAAATGTTTCTTTTTTTCCTTTGGCTATAAAATGGGTTGCGAAATTGTTTCTTTTTTTCCCTTTGGCTGAGAAATCACCTCCAGGCAACAAAATTGACTTGAGAAACGGAGGGGGGTTTGCGAAAACACCTTGCGAAGCCAAGGGAAGTTGCGAAAATGCCAATAGAGCCTCGCGAAGCCTCTCACTCCATTTTTGACCTCCTTAAACCATCAGAGCCCATAGCTCCAGCTGAGAGCTCCAGCTGAGGAGACTATGCCACCTAAGGAGACTACCAGAACAGAGGCCAAAGTCCTGATCCAACCCACTCAAGAGGCCACCACAGATGCATAAGCTCCATAGCACCCTACCATTTCTTGATCATCTCTTTACTTTTTGTCTTTACATATTATATTAGTATACATAATTCCATGTTTTGATGTTTTATATTATGGGATTGGATGTATTACTGATGATACATCATATATAGACATCATTTTTTGTTTAAACTTGGCAGTTTTCTATTTCCTCTAGTCACTAACTCTTTTGTTTTCTTTAAAACATGTAGTTTTTCCTATACGACTCAGACTCCATGTCACTCAGGAGGTACCACTTCCTCCCTATTTTTTAATTGCTTTTGTCACATTGAGGACAATGTTCAGCTTGGTTGGGGGGAGAGTTGGGGAAGGAAGTTTTGTTATTAATGCTAAGTTATTTTGATAATTTAGTTGCTTTTTGCTTAATTTAAAATTTTTTTAAGTTGTTATTCTACTCTCCATGGTTATTAAGGAAAAATTCTCAAAATGAAAAAGGAGAAATTGAATTTTTGTCTTTTTACTTGACTTAGAGTTTGTATTATGCTTACTAAAGTTGATGAATTGTTGCAACTTCTATTGAATTCAACCTTAGTTCTTCCACTTTAAGAGATTCACACACTGTGCACAATAAGTTCCGATTATAAGATGAAAAACTATTTCCCTCTTGACTTAGGAAAATTTTAGACTTGGTACCTTTGACCTCATTTGATAGTGTTGGGACACCTTATAAAAGGCCAATGAGCCTCTGAAAAAAAAAAAAATGTTTGCTTGCCTTGAAACCCGAGCAAGGTCTGAAAATCTTTAAAACTTGGTGCCCTAAGCCTTCATTGGTTGGGAGTCACCGACCTCAATGCTCGTTACAAGGGTGAATAGGTGGAGTTTAACATACTGTAGGTGCTTGGGTATTAAAATTCATTCTCAAAAGTCCGGGGTAAAATCCGAGGAGTTAGTGGTTGAAAGATCCTTAAAGCTTGATGCCCTAAACCTTAATTGGTTGGAAGTCATTTATGGACCCCCGTTACATGGACAATTTAGAAAAGAATACCTTTAAGCCTTGTACTCCTATAATGAAAAAAATGTTAAATAAATGAGGTGCGTTCTTAGCCTATTGGAGGTTGATCAGTTTGCTAAGCTTTGAAAAAAAACTAGGTTAGTGGGAGAGATTATTTCAACATACTATATTCGGAAGCTAATAAATAACACTTAGATTTTTGTGGAAGAGTAAGGTTTGACCCTTTGGGAGTGCAAACCCTTTTAAAGCTTAAATTTGCATAAAGCCTTCTCTTTATGAATTGTGATCGGACAAGTTAGTTGATAACTCTTGTTGAAATTTGAGTTTTATTTCTTTAGTGTTCTATGTGAGAGTTAGATCATCATGCCACTTGAAAATTGTTTTTTGATCAGCATGATGTTGTAAATTATAGTACTTTTTATTTTTATTTTTCTCTCCTTCATTGCTAAGGGACTAGCAATATGTTGGTTAGGGGGAGTGATTACTACTCAAAAAGTGCTATTTTATAGCTTGTAATTAACTCTTTTAAACATTTTTGAGTATTAGTTATTACCTTTTAACTCAATTGGCATGTTAAGGACCCTTGCAATCGTTTCTAATCAAATTGTGTTAAGTTTTGGTGTTTTTGATAGCTTTTTGATCACCAAAGCAATCTAAGATGAGGGAGAGCTTTATATAATCCATGGCAAATAAAATGGAAGCTCATTTACATGAAGAATTCAAGCTTTGGAGCTTTTTAGTTCTTTGCCAAAGCCAATCAAGAATGCAAGGAGGAAAAAGAGAAAAATCTAACATGAAGAATTCAAGAGGACAAAAACTGTTGGACATATTTCAAGTTTTTTTTGGCATCCATTTCATTCATACTATATCTTGTTTTGAAGCTTGGGAAGTCAGGAGTCCAACACTTCAAACGGTGTGCAAATCAGAGTTGAAACAAAAAAGTTATGGCCGTTTGAAGACAACTGCATCAAGCTGTGCGGAAATTTCGCAGCCCAAAGCCCATTTCGCAGTTGCGAAATGAGCTGCGAAACCCACCTTTGGCACACGAGTGCCATTTCGCAGCCCATGCCTCCATCTTCGCAGCTGTGAACCACGTTGCGAAATCACCTTCAAGTTGTGAATGAAGTTGCAAATCATCTCCAAGTTGTGGAATCATCTTCAAGTTGTGAAATCACCTCCAAGTTGCAAAACCAAAGTTCAAACTTACAAAAAGGATAATTCAACATGTGAATCACCTTGCAAAATCCACCTGTGCAATCTCAGATATTTGCAACTGACTCAGTTAGATTTTTTCTCAAGATATTTTGTGTAAATTTCTATTTTCTCCTTATAATCAGTCAAAGATATTATTGGGATATTTCTTAGAAAATATCTTCTCTATATATATCTTTGAACCAATGTAAAGAATCAGGCATGATAGATGATATATCAGATATGTAATCCGACGAGAGGAAGAAATATATTTTACAGAGCACTTGCTCTATTTTTCCTTCATATTTTTGTTTTCTCAATATTTTTATTTCGAGCAAATCAAACTCTGAGGATGTTTCCTTAGAGGATGAGTGGCTAGGCTCTTTGTCTCTTGGAGTGAAGAAAGTCGGGTAAGTTTCCACATGCAAAAATTGGAAGTTTTGTTGTTTCGGCTTTTAATGAAAAGAAAGTGTGACCCATTAATGGTTTTTATCTTTTTAGTTAACTTAAAACGCCTTAAAATCACCTGGGCCAACACTTGGTAAGGCAAGTGATCTCCATCCATTGAGATGCACTAGTTTATGTCTTGCGAGCCTTTGGGAGGTGGTTTGAAGGTAGGATTTTCTAGAATAGCCAGCACTTGGTAAGCTTTTGGACTCTAAGGAGACATCCATTAGTTATCTCTTGCGAGCTTTTGACGGGTAATACAAGGTTAAAGATCACCTTGAATGACAAGTGCTAGGTGAGAGGCACGAGCCATCGCAAGATGAATCAGTGAGAGGGATTTAGTGTTTGAACCCATTAAGGGGAAGCATCTGTACCACACTAGTTCGGGAAATAACTATATGTTAAATCCCCAATGCGAGGAAAAGAAACAAGTGACCGGAACTCCCTTTTTGTATAAGGAACCTAAGCCTAGTGATCTGAAACTCCAAGAAACACTTTTCTTTGTAATTAAAAGCAGTTACTATTTTTAATTAGCTTAAAACAAATCCTTTTTCAACCAAAGTTTATGTTTTCTTCTTAAGCTAACCTTGAAATGAAAAAGCACCAATTCAGCTTTGGATTAATATTAATTGTGAAGTGAAAACCCATCCCAGTGAACGACCCTAAAGCCACTATGCTATGCTAGCTGAGGCTATCCTAGTACATGGTGTAATATGTTATAAATTTTGTTGATTACTCCCGTTTGAGGACCAAAAATAAAAACACCAACTAGACACGAATCAAATGGCACCACCATGAGGGACCATTGAGAGGACATGAATCAGCTGAGACACCAATTGGGAACGAATCACTTAACTGGGAGAAATGTCATTTCATTGTACACCAAGGGATTGTCCTTGGGCATATAATATCAAAGCAAGGCATTGAAGTGGATAAAGCAAAGGTTGAACTTATTGTCAAGTTGCCATCGCCAACGACTGTCAAAGGAGTAAGGCAATTCCTTGGCCATGCTGGGTTCTATAGGAGGTTTATCAAAGATTTCTCTAAACTTGCAAGACCTCTTTGTGAACTATTGGTAAAGGATGCTAAATTCGTATGGGATGATCAATGTCAATGGAGTTTTGAAGAACTAAAGCTATTTCTGACGACCGCTCCAATAGTGAGAGCTCCCAACTGGCAATTTCCCTTTGAAGTGATGTGCAATGCTAGTGACTTTGCTATAGGAGCTATTCTTGGGCAAATAGAAGATGGAAAGCCCTATGTGATCTACTATGCGAGCAAAACGTTGAATGAAGCGCAAAGAAACTACACAACCATAGAGAAAGAATTGTTGGCTATAGTTTTTTCCTTAGACAAATTTTGCGCTTACTTGGTGGGGTCTTTCATTGTGGTTTTCACTTATCACTCAGCCTTGAAATATCTGCTGACTAAGTAGGATGCAAAAGCGAGGCTGATTAGATGGATTCTCTTGCTTCAAGAGTTCAATCTTTAGATCAAAGACAAGAAAGGAGTGGAGAATATGGTAGCCGACCATCTATCAAGGCTAGCCATCGCACATAATTCCCATAGTTTGCCATTTAATGATGATTTTCCAGAGGAGTCACTCATGTTGATGGAAGTCGCTCCTTGGTATGCTCATATTGCTAACTATTTAGTTATCGGAGAAGTCCCAAGTGAGTGGAAAGCACAAGATAAGAAGCATTTCTTTGTAAAAATTCATGCCTACTATTGGGAAGAGTCATTTCTATTCAAATATTGTGCGGATCAAATAATACGGAAGTGCATCCCTGAACAAGAGCAACAGGGGATCCTTAGTCATTGCCACGAAAGCACATGTGGAGGCCACTTTGCTTCTCAAAATACAACTATGAAGGTATTGTAATTGGGTTTCTGCTAGCCAGCACTTTTCAAAGATGTCCATACCATGTGCAGGAATTGTGATAGATGCCAAAGGCTAGGGAAGTTAACACGCAAGAACATGATGTCTTTGAACCCCATTTTAATAGTTGATATTTTTTATGTTTGGGGCATTGACTTCATGGGACCTTTTCCTATGTCCTTTAGGTACTCCTACATCTTAGTGAGAGTAGATTATGTTTCTAAATGGGTTGAAGCGATCCCGTGTAAAAGCAATGAGCACAGAGTTGTTCTCAAATTTCTTAAAGAGAACATCTTCTCTAGATTTGGAGTACCCAAGGCCATAATCAGTGATGGGGGTACTCATTTTTGTAACAAGCCGTTCGAAACTCTCTTAGCGAAGTACGAAGTGAAGCATAAAGTAGCTACACCTTACCACCCTCAGACTTCTGGGCAAGTTGAGTTAGCAAATCGGGAGATAAAAAACATACTGATGAAGGTGGTGAATACGAGCAGAAGAGATTGGTCTGTTAAGCTTCATGATTCACTGTGGGCATATAGAACAGCTTACAAGACCATTCTTGGAATGTCTCCTTATCGCCTAGTCTACGACAAAGCATGCCATCTCCCCGTGGAAGTGGAATACAAAGCTTGGTGGGCAATCAAGAACCTCAATATGGATTTGAGCATAGCCGACATGAAGAGGTTCTTAGACCTTAATGAGATGGAGGAACTGAGAAATGACGCCTACAATAATTCAAACATTGCAAAACAAAGATTGAATAGGTGGCATGATTAGTTAGTCTCGCACAAAGAATTCCAGAAGGACAAAGAGTCTTGTTGTATGACTCTAAGCTCCATATCTTCCCGGGAAAGCTGAAGTCAAGGTGGATAGGTCATTTTACTATTCAACAAGTGCATTCAAATGGAGTAGTGGAACTACTCAATTCCAACAGCACCGGGAGTTTCAAAGTCAATGGCCATCGTCACAAGCCATTCGTGGAGCCTTTTTCTCAAGACAAGGAGGAAATCATCCTCCTTGAGCCACATCAAGCTTAACAAGACAAGGGGTTAGATGGACTTCGTTTGTCGGAAGACATTAAGTCCATATTTTTTTGTTTTAATGTTGATTTAAAGTTTTATTGATTTAGTACTTGTTTTAATTGTGATTTATTGCTTTAATTTTATTTTGTTATGATTTAATTTAATTTTTGATGATCAATTGCAAGTGGATTTTAAAACAAATGGGAAAAAGCTTAAAAATTTTCTGATGGAGGAAAAACCATAAAAATAGAGCATTTCGCACACCTTGCAAAAATCCCAAATATCATTTCGTAAAGGATGCGAAAATTTCACACACCCAGCTTTGTGAAAATGCTTTGCGAACACGCTTTGCAAAACCCTGTGAAAATTAGAAAGGGTGTGTGAACCCATTTCGCAACCCAAAAGAGATTTTGAAAACCCTGTGCGAATTCCAACAACCCTTGTAAAAACCAGCGATCACTGAAAAGTCCATTTAAACCCCTCCAGGCCTTGATTTCATTTCGCACACCCCATCTGCCCATTGTGAAAGCCTCCATCACCTTGCGACACCCTAACTTCCATAGATTGGACGCCCCACACCTACCCATTTGAAGAGGTGACCCGTACCAAACTTGTGGAACGCAAACCCAAGCCTCTCACCCCATTTCTGATATGGCACGGATTAGAGGAGGCCATACCGACTCTTCATTGTCTCATAATCCGAGGCCAAGAGCCTCCTCTCTATAGGATTCGACATCTCAGACCCCCGAGACCCCGACCATTCCATATTTTGAGGATGGAGTGCCCTTTATTCCTCCTCAGCGCAGATACGAGACGCGGAGACCATCGACTACACCCGGGATGACTTCTTCGCGTCCTGAGAGCTCAATATGTCACACTCTAGCTAAGAGGGTCAGGACTTCAGGCCCTGGAGAGTCATCTAAACCTTCACAGTCTGATCCTCGGGCCCTTATCGATTCTCAGCATCCTTCTGACATGTCACCGGAAGCCATCATCAAACAGCATATGGTCACCGCGTCGCCCATTGAGGGAAATTCAGATTGTAGAGCCAAACCATTCCATTTCGAGCTATATTTTGACCTCAAGGTCATGCGATAGCAGCAGGAGCTTCGGGATTCACTTAGACTGCTCTAGAGGTACCATCTCGAGCACTTTATGACTCATACGGAGTTCTTTTACCCCGGAGTGGCACTAGACTTTTATCATTCTATGACTACTCATGGCAACTGGAGTCCTACTGCCATTCACTTTAGCATTAATGGGCGCCAGGGTATTCTTGAGGCTAGACACATTGCAGAGGCTCTACATATTCCAAAAGAGCCAGTAGATCCAGCAGATTTCCGGGAGTGGTCCCCTATATCTCAGTGGGACATGGTCCACATCTTATCCAGGAGGACCTTTGTAGATTCAGTCCTTCTACGTAAGAAGCTTCCACCTGGGATGCTCCTAGTAGATGTGTTGCTGCAGTCCAACCTTTTTCCTCTTCAGCATTTAGTGTAGAGGCGAGGAGCTATCCTAGACGCTTTATTTCGGATATCAGAGGTCTTCTATTTTGAGCCACATCACTTGATTATGGCCTCTCTTCTCCACTTTGAGGAGAAGGTTCACATGAAAAAGCTCCAGAGGGCCAACACGATTCCACTACTGTTTCCGAGGTTGCTCTGTCACATATTGGAGTATATGGGCTATCCTACTGAGCGTCGCCACCATTGTCGAGAGCGTTTCACTCTCGACAAATGGACACAGTTAGCGAGCTATTCAGAACCTCTAGGAGCCCCATCCAGGCTAGCACCTCTAGTGCCACCACAGGCTGAGCAGGCACAGTAGGATGAGCTTCCCACAAAGTCTGTACCACCTGCCCCTGCAACACCTATGCCTGAGGCCACTTATACTTCTCCTCCTACCACTCCTGCTGTTCCACCGGATGCACCTTCTACATTTGAGGCGTCCATCACCATTTCTGCCACAGAGTTTCATGCCATGGTACATACATTCCAGACACTGACCACTACACATAATGCTTTATTCCAGTAGATGGCCGCCATGCGTGCTCAACAGGACCAGCATACTATTATCCTTCGTCAAATTCAGTGGCATCTGAGACTTCTGCCACCACCTCAGCCTGATATTCCTGGACCATCGAGCCCATAGCTCTAGCTGAGGAGACTATTCCAGTTGAGGAGACCACCAAAGCTGATGTCCCGATCCAGCCCACTCAGGAGGCCACCACAGAGCCATCATCTTCACATGATCCTACCACTACTTGATCATCTCTTTATCTTGTATTTACTTATTATATTAGTAGACATAATTACTTGTTTTGATGTTTTATATTCTGGGATTGGATGTATTACATGATCATATCTAACATTGTAATTTCTCAAAGTAATATATATACATCATTTTTTATTATATTTTCCATTCTTCTATTTCCTCTACTCATTACTCTTTTGTTTTTTTTAATCATGTGGTTTTTCCTATACGACTCAGACTCTATGTCACTCGAGAGGTACCACTTCCTCCCTTTATTTGCAATTGCTCTTGCCACATTGAGGGCAATGTTAATCTTGGTTAGGGGAAGAGTTAAGGAATGAAGTTTTGGTAATTTTGCTAGGTTATTTTGTTAATTTCGTACTTTTTTCTTAAATTTTTAATAATTTTTAAAGTTTTTACTCTACTCTCCATGATTATTAAGGAAAAAGTCTCAAAATGAAATGGGAGAAATTGAATTCTTACCTTTTTACTTGAATTTTAGAGTTTGTATTATGCATATTGAGGTTGATGAATTATTGAAACTCCTATTGATTTCAACCTTATTTCTTCCACTTTAATCTTACCACACACTGTGCACATTAGGTTCCGATTATAAGATGAAAAACTATCTCAACCCCTGAACTTAGGAAAATTTCGACTTGGTACCTTTGACCCTGTTTTAATAGTATGGGGGCACCTTATAAAAGGCTAACGAGCCTTTGAAAAAAAAAAAAAAAAAACAAAGTGTTACGCTTGCCTTGAAATCCGAGCAAGGTCCAAGGGGTATATGGCAAAAGTCTTTAAAACCTGGTGCCCTAAACCTTTATTAGTTGGGAGTCATTGACCTCAATGCTCGTTACAAGGGTGAATAGGTGGAGTTTAACATATTGTAGGTGCTTGGGTAGTAAATTTCATTCTCAAAAGTCTAGAGTAAAATCTGAAGAGTTAGTGATCGAAAATTCTTAAAGCTTGATGCCCTAAACCTTGATTGGTTGGGAGTCATCAATGGATCTCCATTACATGGACACTTTAGGAAACAATACCTTTAGCATTGCACTCCTACAATGAAAAAAATTGTGAAATAAAAGAGGTGCGTTCTTAGCCTATTGGAGGTTGGTCAGTTTGCTAAAGTTTGAGAAAGAACTAGGTTGGGGAGGAGAGATTAGTTTAGCATATTATATTCGAAAACTAATAAGCTTAACATATAGATTTTTTTGGAAGAGTAAGGTTTGGCCCTTTGAGAATGGAAATTCTTTTGATGCTTAAGTTATGCAATGCCTACTCTTTATGAATTGTGATCAAGCAAGATATTTGATAAACTCTTGTTGAAGGTTGAGTTTTGTCCCATGAGAGAGTATGCTTTACATCATGCCACTTGACAATTTTTTACAGTGATTAACATGATTTTGTAAATTATTTTACTGTCTTTTTTTTTTCTTTTCTTTCTTTCCTTCATTGCTAAGGGACTAGCAATATGTCGGTTGGGGGGAGTGATTACTACTGAAAACGTGCTCTTTTATAGCTTGTTATAAACTCTTTTAAACACTTTTGAGTAGTATTTATTACCTTTTAACTCAATTGGCACATTAAAGACCCTTGCAAATGTTTCTAATCAATTTTTAGCAAGTTTTGGCGTTTTTTATAGCTTTTTTATCATTAAAACAAGCCAAGAATGAGGGAGAATTTTGTATAGTCCATGGCAAAGCAAGTTGAGGCTCAAACACATGAAGAATCCAAGTTTTAGAGAGCTTTGTAGCCTTTGCCAAATCAATCAAGTATGCAAGGAAGAGAATCCGAGAAGAAATCTAACATCCCGCAATTTTGCATAGCATGCGAAATGCCAAAAGGAGTACAAGCTGCATGACAGAGAGCAAGAATGTGAAAAATGAATTTCGCACCCTATGTGAAATTTTGCAAGCCTTGCAAAAATCCTCCTGTGTAATTTTCAGATATTTTTGCACTGACTCCGTTAGATTTTTATCTCGAGATATTTTGTGCAATTACCTATTTTCTCCTTGTAATCAGCTAAAGATATTTTTAGATATTTAGGATATCTAAATGAGGGGTTAAAAATATCTCTCTATATATGTCTTAAAATATCTCTTTTGCAATATCTCAGAAGAAATTCTAGAGAACACTTGTAAATTCTTTTAATAAGAAATACACAGAGCTTTGCTCTGCCTTACCTATTCATTTTGCTTTTTTTTTCTTTCTAGCCAAACAACCTCTGAGGATGTTTTCTCAGAGGATGAGTGGCTAGGTTTTCGTTTCTTAGACTGAAGAAAGCTAGTTAAGGGATCCGGATACAAAAGTGGGAGTTTTCCTTGCTTTAAATGAGAAAAGTTGTTACCTGTTAATGGTTTTTATTTTAAGGTTTAACTTAAAATCCCTTAAAATCACTTGGGCCAATACTTGGTAAGCTTTTCGGACTCCCTAAAGATCCATTAGTTATCTCTTACGAGCCTCTAGGAGGTGGTTTAAAGGTAGGATTGCCTAGAATGGCCAATACTTGGTAAGCTTTTCGGACTCCCTGGAGATCCATTAGTTATCTCTTACGAGCCTTTGAAGAGTAATCCAAGGTTAGGATCACCTTGAATGGCCAATACTTGGTAAGCTTTTCGAGCTCCATGGAATCCATGGATGTCTATTAGTTATCGTGTACGAACCATTGAAAGATGATTCACAGTGAGAGGTCTTTAGTGTTTGAAACCATTAATGGGAAGCAACTGTAGTTTTTCATGAACCAGTGGGATCAAATCTTGGTTGCTAAATACACACCGGTTCGGGAGATAACCATTCTTTATGTTATTATTCCCAACGCGAGGAAAAGATCTAGAATCTCCCCTTTTTGTTTAAGGAACCTAAACCTAGTGACCTAAAACTTAAGAAACCTTTTCTTTGTAATTAATCTCAGTTACTATTTTTGGTTAACTTAAAACCAAACCTTTTCAATCAAAATTATGTTTTCTTTTAAAGCTAACTCATAAAAGAAAAAACACCATTTCAGTACTTTAACTAATATCACTTGTAATATGAAAACCCATCTCTGTGGACGATCTTAGAACCACTACATTATGCTAGCTATGCTACCCTAGTGTATGGTGAATTAGGTTTATAAATTTTGTTAATAACTCTCGTCTGAGGACTGAATCAAATAGTACACCAATCGGGGACAAATCATCAAGTGATGAGAGAGGTTCATGCAGGAGTTTGTGGTCTGCATATGGGTGGACACATGTTAGCCTTTAAGATCATGAGGACTGACTATTTTTGGTTGACCGTGGAGACAAATTGTTTCCAATTTGTTCAGAGATGCTTAGAGTGTCAGATGCATGGAGATCTTATTCATGTACCACCATCAGAGTTGCATGCTTTGACATCACCATGACCATTCTCAGTATGGGGTACTGATATCATTGGAAAGATCTCGCCGAAATCTTCCAATGGCCATGAGTTCATCTTAGTAGCCATAGATTATTTTACTAAGTGGGTAGAGGTTGCATCATATGCAAAGTTGACATCTGCTAAAGTTGCTAATTTCATCAGGTCACATATTATCTGCCATTATGGAGTTCCTCATGAGTTGATTTAAGATAGGGGAGCACACTTTAGAGCTGAAGTTGAAACTTTGTTGCAAAAATAGGGCATCCAACATCATAGATCATCTGTATACAGGCCACAAACAAAAAGAGTTGTAGAGGCTACAAATAAGAATATAAAAAGGACTATGAGAAAGATGGTTGAGACTTCTCGAGTCAGAGAAGCTTCCTTTTGCTTTATGGGCATACCATACTTCTTTTTGCATTTCTACAAGAGATACACCTTACTCCCTGATGTATGGTATGGAGGTTGTCTTGTTCGTTGAGATAGAAATAGGTTCATTGAGAGTGGCCCTTGAGCAACATATTTATGAGATAGAATGGGCTCAAGCACAATTTGATCAGCTTAACCTTTTAGATGAGAGGAAATTGAGAGCAGCGGATCATGTTCAAACGTATTAGAGAAAAATGGCTCGTGCCTTCAAGAAACATGTTAAACTTAGACCATTACAGAAAGAAGATTTGGTTTTGAGGATGCTAAGAGGTTTGACTGGAGACCCTAGGGGGAAGTTCAGACCTAGTTGGAGTGGACCTTATGTTATTTGAGAGCTAACTTTGGAAAGGGCTGCATGGTTGACTGACCTAGATGGAAACCAATTTTTAGAGCCAACCAACATGGATCAGTTGAAGAAGTATTACGTTTAAGATCATGGTCGAAGGATGGGTGACCATCGTTTCGTTTAGCCTTATATCTTATCACACCCATTTCACATACAACCCATTGCTAGCCCCTTGAGCCTTAAAAGTTCATTATAACCTTCCTTTCTTATAACTCTGCTTATTTCGTTTCGTTTAGCCTTATATCTTATCACACCCATTTCACATACAACCCATTGCTAGCCCCTTGAGCCTTAAAAGCACATTATAACCTTCCTTTCCTATAACTCTGCTTACTTTTCATCACCTGGGTAAGGGCCCTTGGTTGTGTATGCATGTTTTACTTGGATAGTCTTGTGAGTTTCAACTTTTTGATCTATTTTCATTTTTCTTGTTACCATCCTTTTACTATTCCACTTCTATTATGTTTTATTATTGTTCCTTTTCTATATATTTCCATGCTTGACTTCTCTTGCTTCGTCTCATTCTCATTATTTCCTCTAATCGATGACTTTTCACATTTTGAGTGCATCAAGGTAGTCATGTCACACCCTTCATTCCACCCGTCGACTTTGATCTTGATACCTTAGCTTGAGAGGTGACCTCAGGGTTGGGGTTTTATATACATGTCAGTAATTAGGGTCGACATACTTCTAAGGTTTGTGTATTATTCATATTTTCATTGTTGATTGAGGAGAGTTTATTCATTTCTATTATTTGCTCAGTGGAGTTTTGATTTGTTGATACCAGTATTCTATATAATAAAAAAAGTACAACGATAAGTTTGTTTATGGTAGCATATTCCATTGAGCATTCATTGATATTTGAGGATTGTTCATTGATTTATCTATTATTAAGCTCGTATGTGAGCCTTTTGAGAACATCCACTCCTTGTGATACTTATGTTTTCAGAGTAACTACAGTTTAGTGAGAGTTTTATGAGATCCTTTGCTTCATGGGTCAGGGTTGATATATATTGGGTGTGAGGATTTAGTAACCCATCACTAGGGTCTCCAGATCACTGTCTTCACTACCATTTCATCTTTGGTGATATGATTTTCTTTGGTTGCACTAATATGAGTTGGTCATCATTCTTTGCATCTTCTCACTTTTCTTATTCATTTCCCATCATCTCTTTTCTTTCTGGTCGTTCCATATTTATTCCTTTCTTACATTGATACTTGTCTTTGATTTATTAGCCTCTCCATATCCATTGCATACTGCATTAACAACCTGACCATTTCTTTTCTTTTCTCTTATATTTCATCATTGACATTTCCATTTTTGCGATCGAGTTAGTTTGCTTACGAGATTATTCTACACATTAGATCTTATACACGAGGGTATTGGGTTTGATCATTGGGTACTTGAGCTTAGTTTCCTTTCATTTCTTTCACTCTATTACCCTAAGCCTACATTACGGTCCATTTTGTAAGACCATCCTAATGCCATGAGATTAGATGTTATCTTTGACAGTCGCCAGTTGGGTAGGTTTTAACAATTGGTTGAAATATGGGTGTTGTTGTGCTTTCCCTTATGGAAGATGCTTTGAGTGACATTTGGTTCCTCTTTTTCTTAGTCTAATGATGTTTGGCAGAACCTGAGTATGGAGATAGTATTCGGTTGGTGATATCAGTTCCGTCTCTTGGACACACCATATGCCTATATTGGGGCATATTACCCTCATCATGGGATTTTTTCCTAGTTGTCATTGGTTTGTACGACTCCCACATTCATGATTTGTAGAGATGCTTGGTTGGTAATGATAGACCTTTGTCATATGCTATGCATCTACTTTGTTACATCTTGGCCTAGTACTTTGGGTCATCATTATATGAATGTGTTATCTTTTCCTTGGGATGCTAAGGTTTGTGTGATTGTTGGATGCACAAATGGATAATTGATGTTGTTCATTCCTCCTGAGATTTGCTCATTAGGTGCCATACAGGGGCATACCCCCCTCTCATTGAGGAGAACTGATTTGAGTAGTAGTGCATGGGTAGATGGTCCGTATTGATTACTTACTTCATGTGAAAATCATCTATTACATTGGGGCATATTCTCCACTTGGATAAGATGGATAGTTTTATGCTTTGTAGTTATGATTCCCTATTCTACACAGGGGTTGATATCTCTATGATTAGTTATTGCTTTTATAGGTAGTTTGTCTCCTGATTTAAGCACATTCTTCAGGTTTTTCATGATTTATGATATTGTGATTAGCTACATATGACTTTGCTTAGGACTTAGATAAATCACATCATATTTCACCCAGAGAGCATCGATGGAATGAGACGATTTGTTTTCACCATTATCATTCTTTTGCCAAACTGTGATGCACATCTGTTGAGCTTTATGTTTGAGATTAGTTGAGAAGCAATTTATTTGAGATATGAAGAGATTTCAGTTTATACTTCTTAAGACCTTCATCATGATGTGTTGTTTCTTTCTCATTATGATATTTGCAGCTGCTTGTTTCTTTCAACATTTTAGCAGCTTAATGCACCTTTGATATTGAGGCATATCCCCAGTGTAGAGATTATCAAATTTTTCTTCACCATTTGCATAGGAGTTCATAACCATCATTTGCATAGGCGTTCAGAGCCACCACATCCATAGACGTTCAGAGCCATCACTTGCATATGCGTTCAGAGCCACCATTTGCATAGGCGTTCAAAGCCCCAATAGTTTTCATAGGCATTCAGAGCCATCATTTGCATAGGCGTTCAAAGCCATCATTTGCATAGGCATTCACAACCATCATTTTCATAAGCGTTCAAAGCCATCATTTCCATAGGTGTTTAAAGCCACCGTTTGCATAGGTGTTTAGAGCCACCATTTACATAGGCGTTCAAAGCCGCCATCATTTTCATAGCCGTACAGAGCCATCATTTGCATAGGCATTCAGAGCCATCATTCCCATTGATTCATTCCCAATTGGTGTCTCAGCTGATTCATGTCATCTCAATGGTCCGTAACAGTGGTGCCATTTGATACGTGTCCAGCCGGTGTCCCTTGATTATGGTCCTCAGAAGGGAGTAATGAACAAAATTTATAACCTATTACACCATGTACTAGGATAGCCTTAGCTAGCATAGCATAGTGGCTCTAGGGTCGTTCACTGGGATGGGTTTTCACTCCACAATTGATATTAATTCAAAGTTGAATTAGTGTCTTTTCATTTCAAGGTTAGCTTTAAAAGAAAACATAAACTTTGGTTCAAAAGGTTGGTTTTAAGCTAACCAAAAATAGTAACTGATTTTAATTACAAAGAAAAGTGTTTCTTGGAGTTTCAGATCACTAGGCTCAGGTTCCTCATACAAAAAGGAGAGTTCCGGTCACTTGTTTCTTTTCCTCGCATTAGAGAATTAACATATAGTTAATTCTCTAACCGGTGTGGTACAGATGTTTCCCCTTAATGGGTTCAAACACTAAATCCCTCTCACTGATGCATCTTGCAATGGCTCGTGCCTCTCACCTAGCATTTGCCATTTAAGGTGATCTTTAACCTTGGATTACCCGTCAAAAGCTCGCAAGAGATAACTAATGGATGTCTCCTAAGAGTCCAAAAGCTTACCAAGTATTGGTTATTCTAGAAAATCCTACCTTCAAACCACCTCCCAAAGGCTCGCAAGAGATAAACTAGTGCATCTCAATGGACGGAGATCACTTGCCTTACCAAGTGTTGGCCCAGGTGATTTAAAGGCGTTTTAAGTTAACTAAAAAGATAAAAACCATTAACGGGTCACACTTTCTCTTCATTAAAAACTAAAACAACAAAACTTCCAATTTATGCATGAGAAAACTTACCCAGATTTCTTCACTCCAAGAGACGAAGAGCCTAGCCTCTCATCCTCTGAGGAAAAATCCTTAGAATTTGATTGGCTAGAAAGAAAAATAACAAGAAAACAAAAATATATATGAAGGAAAAACAGAGCAAGTGCTCTGTAAAATATATTTCTTCCTTCCGCCGATTACATGATGATTGTCTCTAAGAACAAGCTCCCGAGATTGATTTTTGTAAAGAAAATTACAAACTATATATAAGAGGTTATTTATCCTTTGTTCTTACTTAAAGACTAAGGAATCCTATGATAGGTGGGTTACAAGGAGAGTTTGGGGATTTAGACATCAAATATCTAAAGCAAAATATCTCAAAATGTCGGTCGCAAATATCGGGAAGCTTCAGGAGAACACCGCAGCTGTGCGTGCAAGAGGGCTGTGAAATTTCGCAGCAAAAGGACATCATTTTCGCAGCCCAAGGCTGATTTCGCAGCCGTGCAAAATCTTCCTTCAGCTTGGAGTGATCGGCTTCCAATGGATGTAACTCCTTCATTTCAACTCCGAATTGTGCACCATTTGAAGCATTGGATTGTTGACTTCCTGAGCTTCGAAACGACATATAGCATGCATAAATTGAACTCCAGGAAGTGCTCCAAAAGTGGCTGACACCACTGTCATCTAGAATGCTTCATGTTAGATTTCTCTTTGCTTCCCCTCCTTGCATTCCGGATTTGCTTATGGCAAAGGACTTCAAAGCTTCGGTTCTTCATGTTTCTGAGCTTTCCATTGCTTTTCCATGGATTCCAAAGAACTCTCCTCAATCTTGGATTCCTTTGGTGATCAAATTACTAACAAAAACACCGAAACTTACACAATTTGATTAGAAATGATTGCAAAGGTCCTTAATATGTTAATTGGGTTAAAAGGTAATAACTACTACTCAAAAATGTTTAAAAGAGTTAATTACAAGCTTTGAAATAGAACTTTTTGAGTAGTAATCACTCCCCCCAACCAACATATTGCTAGTCCCTTAGCAATGAAGGAGAGAAAAATAAAAATAAACAGTACTATAATTTACAACATCATGCTGATCAAAAAACAATTTTCAAGTGGCATGATGATCTAACTCTCAAATGGAACATTAAAGAAATAAAACTCAAACTTCAACAAGAGTTATCAAATAACTTGTCTAATCACAATTCTTAAAGAGAAGGCATTATGCAAATTTGAGCTTTAAAAGAGTTTCCACTCCCAAAGGGTCAAACCTTACTCTTCCACAAAAATCTAAGTGTTATTTATTAGTTTCCGAATATAGTATGTTGAACTAATCTCTCCCCCTAACCTAGTTCTTTTTCAAAGCTTAGCAAACTGATCAACCTCCAATAGGCTAGGAACACACCTCTTGTTTCACAATTTTTTTCATTGTGGGAGTACAAGGCTTAAAGGTATTCTTTTCTAAATTGTCCATGTAACGGGGGTCCATCGATGACTCCCAACCAATTAAGGTTTAGGGCATCAAGTTTTAAGGATCTTTCAACCACTAACTCCTCGGATTTTACCCCGAACTTTTGAGAATGAATTTTAATACCCAAGCACCTACAGAATGTTAAACTCCATCTATTCACCCTTGTAACGAGCATTGAGGTCGGTGACTCCCAACCAATGAAGGCTTAGGGCACCAGGTTTTAAAGATTTTCACCATATACCCCTCAGACCTTGCTCAGGTTTCAAGGAAAGCAAACATTTTTCTTTCTTTCTTTCTTTTCTTCAAAGACTCATTGGCCTTTTATAAGGTGTCCCAACACTATTAAAATGAGGTCAAAGGTACCAAGTCTAAAATTTTCCTAAGTTAAGAGGGAAATAGTTTTTCATCCTATAATCGGAACCTATTGTGCACAGTGTGTGAATAGCTTAAAGTGGAAGAACTAAGGTTGAATTCAATATAAGTTTCAACAATTCATCAACTTTAGTAAGCATAATACAAACTCTAAGTCAAGTGAAAAACAAAAATTCAATTTCTCCCATTTTAGTTTGAAAATTTTTCCTTAATACCCATGGAGAGTAGATTAAAAACTTTAAAAAAATTTAAAATTAAGCAAAAAGCAACTAAATTACCAAAATAACTTAGCATTATTAACAATACTTCCTTCCTCAACTCTTCCCCCAACCAAGCTGAACATTGTCCTCAATGTGACAAAAGCGATTGAAAAATAGGGAGGAAGTAATACCTCCTGAGTGACATGGAGTCTAAGTCATATAGGAGAAACTACATGTTTCAAAAAAAACAAAAGAGTTAGTGAGTAGAGGAAATAGAAAAATGCCAAGCTTAACAAAAAATTATGTCTATATATGATGTATCATCAGTAATACATCCAATCCTAGAATATAAGACATCAAAATATGGAATTATTTATACTAATATGTAAATACAAAACATGAAGAGATGATCAAGTAATGGTAGAGTCTTGTGGAGCTGATGCATCTGTGGTGGCCTCTTGAGTGGGTTGGATCAGGAATTTGACCTCTGTTCTGGTAGTCTCCTTAGATACATAGTCTCCTCAACTAGAGCTCTCAGTTGGAGCTATGGGCTTTGATGGTTTTAGGAGGTAAGAAATAGAGTGAGAGGCTTCGTGTGTGATCTCAGGGTGCATGGGGCTCTCCTCTTCATGCATGGTTGCGAGGCTCTATTGGCATTTTCACAACTTCCCTTGGCTTCGTAAGGTATTTTTGCAAACCTCCCTTCATTTTGCAAGTCATTTTTATAGCCTAGAGGTCATTTCATAGCTTAGAGATCATCTTGCAGCCAAAGGGAAAAAAGAAAAACATTTTCGCAGCCCATGGAGAAAATAGAAACATTTTCACAGCCATTTTGAAGCTTAGAGATCATTTTGTAGCCATTTTGAAGCTTGGAGATCATTTTGTAGCCATTTCGAAGCCAAAAGGAAAAAAGAAACATAAAAAAGAAGATCGCATCCCATTTTTGAAGCTTGGAGATCGTTTCCGCAGCGGGGGGAGGATTTTGTAGAGGAGAGGGATTTTCGCAGCCCATTTCACAGCTGCAAAATGGGCGTACGGCGCTGCGAAGTGGCACTCGTGTGCCAAGGGGTGGTTTCGCAGCTGCGAAACACCCTTCGAAATGGGGGCGTGGCTGCGAAATTCCCGCTGGTGCTTTGCGTGGTTCGTCTTCAAATGGCCATAACTTCTTCGTTTCAACTCCAAATCGTGTACCGTTTGAAGCATTGGACTCCTGACTTCCTGAGATTTGAAACAACATATAGTATGCATAATTTGAGCTCCATTAAGTGCTCAAAAATGGGTCCAACAGTTGCGAAATGGAGGTGCGACATTTCCGCTCATGGTTTGCACAGTAGTCTTCAAACGGCCATAACTTCTTCGTTTCAACTCCAAATTGAGCACCGTTTGAAGCTCTGGACTCCTGACTTCCCTAGATTTGAAACGAAATATAGTATGCATAATTTGAGCTCCAGGAAGTGCTCCAAAATGTGTCCAACAGGGGTGCGGCTGCAACATTTCCGCTCATGGTTTGCATGGTCTTCTTCAAACGGCCATAACTTCTTCGTTTCAACTCCAAATCGAACACCGTTTGAAGCTCTAGATTCCTGACTTCCTGAGCTTTGAAACGAAATATGGTATGCATGAAATGAATTTCAGGAAGTGATCAAAATGTGTCCAACAGTTTCCGAAATGGGGGTGCGGCTGTGACATTTCCATTCATGGTGTGCACGCTGAAGGATTTTAAGGCATGGAGATTTCGCAACCATTTCGCAGCTGCGAAATGAGTGTATGGGGCTGCAAAATGGCACTCGTGTGCCAAAGGGTGGTTTCGCAGCTACGAAACACCCTTCCAAATGGCGTCTCGGTTGCGAAATGGAGGATCTTCAAGGCGTGGAGGTTTCGCAGCTGCGAAACAGGTGTACTTGGCTGCGAAATGGCACTCGTGTGCCAAGGGGCCTCTTCGTAGCTGCGAAAATTTTCGCAGAGGAGGATGGGCGACTGCGAAACCATTTCGCAGTGGGAGGCGATTTTCGCAGCGGCTCACTTTAGGCTGCGAAATTTCGCAGGCCATGCTCTCTCCTTGCTTTTGAGCTCCTCTTGATTCCCAACTTCCTTCTTTCAACTCTTTTGACATTCCTCTTGATTTTGATCATCCAAAAACCTATGTTACATCAAAACAAATTAAAATTAAAGCATTGAAATCAAAATTAAAACAAGTAATAAATAAAACAAAAAGGTATGGACTAGCTAGTCTTTAAAAAGACTAAGTCCATCAAAAAATTTGATCCTGATTTAGCTTGCCCGGATCCCATATGAAGTTTACATCTCTCACTTGGGGCTTGCTCAGTATGATTTTTCCATACAAAGCTTGGGGGAAAAGTGGAGACATGTGCTTCATCATTTCTTCCTTAATGACTATCCTCTGTGGTTCTCCTTGTACATTAACATCATAGCCATCTTTCTCTATCCTTTTCCCCTTTTTCTTTCCTTTGATTTCCTCCCTCTTTTCTTTCTCTGTTTCACTTTCTACCATATGTTGTAGCTTGGATGTGGGCAGATCAACCTCTTTACCACTCCTTAAAGTGATCACTTCTTTGACTTCCCTCTTTTGTGAAGATTCTCCCTCCTTAGCCTCCATTTCATGGATACTCTTTTGATTTTGATGAGGTTGAGAAGGAAAGTTTCCTTTTTCTTGCACTGTGTTGAGGTTGGCAAACCTTGAGATTGAATATTGGAGATTATCTATCTTCTGAGATAGATCACTTTGCATTCCATCCATCATTTTATTCAATGAACTCTCTACACTGTCAATCATTTGACTGAGCTGAGCATTAATGGATTTCTGAGCTCCAACAAAGTCTCCCATGACCTTGCTAAGATTCACCATAGCTTGTTCAAGGTTCGAGGCTTGCGGAAGTGCTTGAGCAAGTTACTTGTACTGAGGTGGCTGTGGCTTCCAAGGGAAATTTGGATGGTTCCTCTAATTGGAATTGTAGGTGTTGCAATCACCAAACATTTCTCTCGTCACTGGAATGGTAGGACACTCATCCACCAAGTGCTCATAAGATAGACAAATGGAACAGGGCATAGGTTGCAATGGTGTCTGAGAGATGGCTTGCACTTCTTGCATCTTCTTCATTTCTAGCTCTTCCAATCTCCTTGCCATAGCTGCAATCTTTGCCTTCATGTCTATGTCGTCATTCAAAGTATACATCTCACCCTTAGCATTAGGTTGAGACGCCATTCTTTCCATATCTCTAGCATTTGGTTCATCCCATCCTCTTGAAACTTCAGCCACATAACTTATGAAGTTCATGGCTTCCTCTGCTATCTCGTATTCAATATGACATGCACAACTAGCAATTTGAGAATTAAAAATAGAGAAAACAAAAGAAAAACAATTCAAAGAAAAAAATTAAGGTAAACTAAAAACTTAATAAAAGGTATACTAAAATATGAACAAAGAAAAATAAACAAATAAAAAGAAAAGAAAAGTCACCAAACTTGTGATAAAGAGCACAAGTACTCTAGAAAAGGTGATATCACTATAAAGTGGCACCATCCCCGGCAACGGCGCCATTTGATTCGTTCCCAATTGGTGTCTCAACTAATTCATGTCTTCTCAATGGTCCCTAACAGTGGTGCCATTTGATACGTGTCCAGCAGGTGTCCCTTGATTGTGGTCCTCAAAAGGGAGTAATGAACAAAATTTATAACCTATTACACCATGTACTAGGATAGCCTTAGCTAGCATAGCATAGTGGCTCTAGGGTCGTTCACTGGGATGGGTTTTCACTCCACAATTGATATTAATTCAAAGTTGAATTGGTGCCTTTTCATTTCAAGGTTAGCTTTAAAAGAAAACATAAACTTTGGTTGAAAAGGTTGGTTTTAAGCTAACCAAAAATAGTAACTGATTTTAATTACAAAGAAAAGTGTTTCTTGGAGTTTCAGATCACTAGGTTCAGGTTCTTCATACAAAAAGGAGAGTTCCGGTCACTTGCTTCTTTTCCTCGCATTAGAGAATTAACATATAGTTAATTCTCTAACCGGTGTGGTACAGATGTTTCCCCTTAATGGGTTCAAACACTAAATCCCTCTCACTGATGCATCTTGCAATGGCCCGTGCCTCTCACCTAGCATTTTCCATTCAAGGTGATCTTTAACCTTGGATTACCCGTCAAAAGCTCGCAAGAGATAACTAATGGATGTCTCCTAAGAGTCCAAAAGCTTACCAAGTGTTGGCTATTCTAGAAAATCCTACCTTCAAACCACCTCCCAAAGGCTCGCAAGAGATAAACTAGTGCATCTCAATGGACGGAGATCACTTGCCTTACCAAGTGTTGGCCCAGGTGATTTAAAGGCGTTTTAAGTTAACTAAAAAGATAAAAACCATTAACGGGTCACACTTTCTCTTCATTAAAAACTAAAACAACAAAACTTCCAATTTATGCATGAGGAAACTTACCCAGCTTTCTTCACTCCAAGAGACGAAGAGCCTAGCCTCTCATCCTCTGAGGAAAAATCCTTAGAGTTTGATTGGCTAGAAAGAAAAATAACAAGAAAACAAAAATATATATGAAGGAAAAACAGAGCAAGTGCTCTGTAAAATATATTTCTTCCTTCCGCCGATTACATGATGATTGTCTCTGAGAACAAGCTCCCGAGATTGATTTTTGTAAAGAAAATTACAAACTATATATAAGAGGTTATTCACCCTTTGTTCTTACTTAAAGACTAAGGAATCCTATGATAGGTGGGTTACAAGGAGAGTTTGGGGATTTAGACATCAAATATCTAAAGCAAAATATCTCAAAATGTCAGTCGCAAATATCGGGAAGCTTCAGGAGAACACTGCAGCTGTGCGTGCAAGAGGGCTGCGAAATTTCGCAGCAAAAGGACATTATTTTCGCAGCCCAAGGCTGATTTCGCAGCTGTGCAAAATCTTCCTTCAGCTTGGAGTGATTGGCTTCCAATGGCTGTAACTCCTTCATTTCAACTCCGAATCGTGCACCATTTCATTGGATTGTTGACTTCCTGAGCTTCGAAACGACATATATCATGCATAAATTGAAATCCAGGAAGTGCTCCAAAAGTGGCTGACACGACTGTCATCTAGAATGCTTCATGTTAGATTTCTCTTTGCTTCCCCTCCTTGCATTCCAGATTTGCTTATGGCAAAGGACTTCAAAGCTTCGGTTCTTCATGTTTCTAAGCTTTCCATTGCTTTGCCATGGATTCCAAAGAACTCTCCTCAATCTTGGATTGCTTTGCTGATCAAATTACTAACAAAAACACCAAAACTTACACAATTTGATTAGAAATGATTGCATAGGCATTCAGAGTCATCATTTCCATAGGCGTTCAGAGCCATCATTTTTATAGGCGTTCAGAGCCATCATTTGCATAGGCGTTCAAAGCCATCATTTCCATAGGCGTTCAGAGCCACCATTTGCATAGGCATAGAGAGCCACCATTTTCATTGGCATTCAAAGACACCACCATTTCCATAGGCGTTCAGAGCCATCATTTCCATAGGCTTTCAGAGCCATCATTTTCATAGGCGTTTAGAGCCATTATTTTCATAGGCGTTCAAAGCTACCATTTGCATAGGCATTTAGAGCCACCATTTTCATAGGCGTTCAGAGCCATCATTTGCATAGGCGTTCAGAGCCACCATTTGCATAGGCATTCAAAGCCACCATTTGCATAGGCATTCAAAGCCACCATTTGCATAAGCATTCAGAACCATGTTTTTCATAGGTGCTTAGAGTCACTTCCTATAAACCTCTTATTTAGAGTATTTCTTTCCTTGTATTTTATCTTGGAATTTATTGCATCATGTGCTAGGACAAATTTTTTGGTTTTTTCTTAGTTATTCGATATAGTTCACTTTGTTCCACTCATTATTCGTATTTTTACTCACATTCCCAACACTCGTGATCTCTACCAAAGAGGGGAATATTTGTAAACCCTCAATTTTGTCCTATTAGCATATATTCTATTACGTGTTCGTTTGATACTTTACAATAATTCCCTGGTGACCCATTAGGCACGCTTAGCCCATTTAGGTACGCCTGGCCCATTTAGGTATGTTTAGCTCTTTTGGGGCTCGTTCCAGCACTCCTAAGTCATTCGTATAGCTTACATGGCTTGCATGGCTTACATGGCCCGCATGGCTTGCATGGCTTACATGGCCCGCATGGCTTACGTTGCTTGTGTGTTTTCTTTATAAATACGTGTTGCATACTTTTATCTAGTCATTTATTTATTTATTTATTTAATTATCATTATTTTTATTATTACTATTATTATTAATATTATATTTTATTTTTATTTTATTTTATTATTTTATCATCATTATTATTATTATTATTATTTATTTACTTTATGTTTTTATTTATTTATTTATTTTGTTCATTTTTATTTTATTTTATTTTATTTCTTATTTTTTAAAATGCTTATTTTATATACTCGTTTAAAAAAAAAAATTGGACAAGAAAAAAAATTTGGGAACCGGTGGACTACATGGGAAATGAGAGAGATGCTGGATTTTTTTTAGAAAACTAAATGAGTTTGGTGGGGAGGTGGAGGAAGGCCATCGAGAAGGAGATGTGGGTAGATTACGAGAGGTGAAGGAAAGTTTTTTTTTCTGGAAAGAAGATATAAGAGGAAGTCTGCAAAAGATAGAGGGAAAGGACGTTGAGAAAGTGGAAGGATTTTTCTGGAGAGGAGAAGAAACAAAAAGAGAGAAGGAGGATAGTTCGTTTTGGGTCTTGCTAGTTTTTGGAAGAGGATACAGGTATTTGGAGCCAAACAATCCTTGCTCAAGGGGTTATTCAGGTACAATCACTGCATACTCTGTACTCTCCCGCTCTCATGCCATTTTGCTCTGTTTCTTATAGATATTTGGGTTTGTCTTTGATGATTGAGCGTGGACATTAAAAAAATCATGCATACTTGAAATAATTTGCATTCATTTTTTGTTTGGTTCCTTTATTTTTGTAGAAGCTAAAATCATGTTCTGTTTCTTTGGCTCTGTCTTGGTTTCTTTGTAAGATGTTTGCAACTAAGTTTTTATTTATTTATTTAATCCTCCAGCTATTTGTATTTAAAGTCCAATTTGGTCTCCCTCACCAGTTAGCAAGCTCACTGATAACCCCCAATGAAGCCTCGTTTGTTGATCCTGTTATTTGTTTTCTATTATGCTCTACTTTCGGAGGTATTTCCTTCTTATGGTTTTCTTTTGCTCCTGTCTCTCATCCAAATGTATTGTCCTTAAGAAAGGAAACCCCAATCTGTTTATGAAATTCTGCAAAGCAAAAGAATGTACACTGGATATAATTGCTCAGTCTTCTTAATAGATGTGGGAAGGTATCAATGGGGTTGGAGTTGTTTGTCGAATGAGTGGTTTTCTTATCAGAGTGCGTTAGAGGGTATTGTGGTCAAGCTAGTAGTAGGCTTAGATGTTGGTCCTAGAAGAGCCGTGCAAATTGAAATCTACATGTTGAGATTCCTCAACAAAACATCCATTCTTTAGGCAAATCTCACCATTCAGAAACTAGTATTCAAGGAACTATAGGGGCACCTTCAAGTTGAAATGGAAATTCATATGATGATTCATTGGTTTTAATCTTTTTAATCATGCTCTATTTGGGTTCATATACTTCCCATAATTCTTAGTTGTGTTGCTCTATTTTTATTTTGCTCTTGTGCCTTACTCCAAATGTTGTTTGTGAGTTGAAAGAATAACGGGAGATGAGGAAGCTTTTCTTGCACCATGCAGCCACGGTCATCTCACAGCTCATCCACACAACTTCACCTCCACCATGCAGCCATGGCCATCTCACAGCTCACCCACACAAATTCACCTCCTCCATGCAGCCATGACCATTCACAAAGCCCACACAACTCACCCATGCAGCTGTACCTCCCTCTCATGCACTCACAAAGGCCACACAGTTCATCCATGTAGCCGTTCCTCCCTCTCATGCCCTCACAAAGCCCACACAGCTCACCTATGCAGCCACACCTCATCACAACTCACTCACACAGCTCACTATGCAGCCACACCTCTCTCAAAACTCACCCACACAGCCCACACAGCTCACCATGTAGCCGTACCTCCCTCTCATGCACTCACAAAGCCCATACAGCTTACCCATGTCTACCACCTATAGCCCCACTCATTTTCAAACCCATTAAACCCACTTCTCTCTCTACCTCCTCCGTTGTTCATTCTTTATGGAACTTAGCTCCCATGTAGCCCACACTCATCCCATGGACCCCTACTCCCTCACGACAATCCCACACCCAATCATTCAGCTCACCCATGGCCTCACACTTCCACCATGCAGTTGCACCCCACCACATGTAGCCCACGTACACCACACTCCTCCCTACAACCTATATGCAACTCAAGGTCTCAATCTGGCCACCCTCCAGTGCCCCATGTAGTGGCCATGTTCCAATCTTTTGTTCTTTTTTTATATATTATTATTTTAAGGGAGAATTGTGTTTTACACCCAATTGGGCTTGAAAATTGGCATAAGATCCTTATATATTTCATATTTAAGCCCAAGACCTAATGGAAGAGTGAAAATTAAGTTGAAGGACATTACTTTTCAAAATTTCCTGAAATGTCCTTGGCTGTCAAAAATGAAAAAAAACAATGGGCTTCCTACTTCTCTCTCATTCTCTCTTTCCTTTTCTTTCTCTTTATTCGCTTTAAATTTCTCTCACATATTAATTTGTGGGACCATGTAAATTAACTCCTAGTTAAGGAAGTGTCAATATTTCCACCAATTATTTTTCTCTCAAAAAAATATTAGAAATCAATGGTTAAAAATGATTATTACTACCTTTTTTAAGTAAATATTTTTTAAACACCTCATAAAATATTTTTTTTTCAAACTTACAAAATATATAATAAATGTTTTTTAAACACCTTAAAAAATGGTATTATTCTTTTTTATCTAATATATATAAGTTATTTTTTATATAAATATCTTTAAGGTTATAGACAATTATTTGAATATTTTCTCTATTTTATGGATAATACATAGATATTGTATTAATATATTCTTTTGTAACATGGTCATCTTTTAACTAATGGTGATAATTAATTTTTAATTGAATAATGTATTATAATTTAATAATTTGAAAAATATTAAAATACCCTTTTAAATATGGAAAAGATGTGGACTTGACATGGTTTAAATTATTAAAACACGATGTCATCAAGTCAAGGAACTGTATCATAATTTTTTTTTTTTCCTCATACATGATTTCACAAAAAAGGTAATACCTAAATATTGAGGTTAATTTTCCTTTATATGGGATGTAAATGTACTAAAAAAAATTGTTAAAACTACTCAAATGAAATATGCAATTACAAATTTTGGATGATGAAATTTAAAAATTCAAATTGTAACAATTTTTAGGTGAAGGAATGTGTGAGGGAAAAGTGTCTAATCCTTAGGTGACAAGAAAAAAAAAGGTTTAGAATTGATTAAAATCTTGCATATAAGGTAGTCTTGTACACCCCTTGTACAGTTAGTATTTTTGTCTTATACAGTTAGTACATTTGCTTTGTATAGTGAGTATAACACCCTTGTACAGTAGTGCAAATTTCATATACAATTTGTAGGTGACAAGAAAAATAAAGAAGTGATTCAAAATCAATTAAAATCTTTCACAAATGGTAACCTTGTACACCCTTGTACACTTAGTACATTTCTCTTGTACAGTTAGTGTAAAACCATTATACAATGATGCAATATATCCCTCTTAATTTATGTGTCCACGTAGGTATGTTAACCATATTTCTAATGGTTTGGTTGAGAAAATGGTGAGTGAATTAGGGCTAATTTTTTTCCCCAAACATTATTACTAGGGAAAGTATCGGAATTTCCATGTGGGAGTTAAATAAAGTGCATGACATGGGTACGTAATCCGTGGGTGACAAGGAAAATGAAGAAGTGATTTAGAATTGATTAAAATCTTTCACAAATGGTAGCCTTGTACACTAATTCGTCCCCAATTGGTGTTCTACTTTGATTCAGTCATCAGACGGGAGGTATCAACAAAATTTATAAACCTAATTCACCATACACTAGGGTAGCATAGCTAGCATAGTATAGTGGTTCTAGGATCGTCCACAGGGATGGGTTTTCATATCACACATGATATTAGTTAAAGTACTGAAATGGTGTTTTTTCTTTTATGAGTGGCTTTAAAAGAAAACATAATCTTTGGTTGAAAAAAGGTTGGTTTTAAGTTAACCAAAAATAGTAATTGAGATTAATTACAAAGAAAAGGATTCTTGGAGTTTTAGGTCACTAGGTTCAGGTTCCTTAGACAAAAGGGTGAGATTCCGGATATTTTCCTCGCGTTGGGGATAATAACATAAAGAATGGTTATCTCCCGAACCGGTGTGTATTTAGCAATCAAGTTTTGATCCCACTGGTCCATGAAAGACTACAGTTGCTTCCCATTAATGGTTTCAAACACTAAAGACCTCTCACTATGAATCATCTTTCAATGGCTCGTAAGAGATAACTAATCACCTCTCACTGTGAAAAGCTTACCAAGTATTGGCCATTCAAGGTGATCCTAACCTTGGATTATCCTTCAAAGGCTCGCAAGAGATAACTAATGGATCTCCAGGGAGTCCGAAAAGCTTACCAAGTGTTGGCCTAGGTGATTTTAAGGGATTTTAAGTTAAACTAAAAAAATAAAAACCATTAACGGATCACAACTTTCCTCATTTAAAATAAGGAAAACTCTCACTTTTGTATCCGGATCCCTTACCTAGCTTCCTTCAGTCCAAGAAACGAAAAACCTAGCCACTCATCCTTTGAGAAAACATCCTCAGAGGTTGTTTGGCTAGAAAGAAAATAAAAACAAAATGAATAGGTAAGGCAGAGCAAAGCTCTGTGTATTTCTTACTAAAATAATGTACAAGTGCTCTCAAGAATTTCTTCCGAGATTTCGAGATGATTACAAAAGAGATATTTTAAAACATATATAGAGAGATATTTTTAACCCCTTACTTAGATATCCTAAATATCTAAAAATATATTTAACTGATTACAAGGAGAAAATAAGTAATTACACAAAATATCTCGAGATAAAAATCTAACGGAGTCGGTGCAAAAATATTTGAAAATTACACAGGAGGCATTTCACAAGGTTTGTGAAATTCATTTTCCTCAGTTTCACAAGGCTTGCGAAATTTCATTTTGTTCAGCTTTGGTTTTGCAAGGCTTGCAAGATTTCACAGTCTTGCTCTCTGTCCTATGGCTTGTACTATTTTTAGGCATTTCGCATGCTTTGCGAAAATTTCGCATAGCCACGCGAAATTGTTGGATGTTAGATTTCTTCTTTGATTCTCTTCCTTGCATACTTGATTGATTTGGAAAAGGCTACGAAGCTCTCCAAAACTTGGATTCTTCATGTGTTTGAGCTTCATCTTGCTTTGTCATGGATTATACACAATTCTCCCTCATTCTTGGCTTGTTTTAATGATAAAAAAGTTATCAAAAACACCAAAACTTGCCAAAAACTGATTAGTAACACTTGCAAGGGTCCTTAATGTGCCAATTGAGTTAAAAGGTAATAAATACTACTCAAAAGTGTTTAAAAGAGTTTATAACAAGCTATAAAAGAGCACTTTTTGTGTAGCAATCATACACCCTTGTACACTTAGTACATTTCCCTTGTACAGTTGGTGTAATACCATTGTACAATGATGCAATATATCCCTCATAAGTCATGTGTTCACGTACGTGTGTTAACCATATTTCTGATGGTTTAGTTGAGAAAATGGTGGATGAATTAGGGTTAAATTTTTTTCCTCAAACATCATTACTGGGAAAGTATCGGAATTTCTATATGAGAGTTCAATAAAGTGCATGATATGGGTATGCAATTCATGAGTGACAAGAAAGATAAATGAGTGGTTTAGAATCTATTAAAATCTTTTACAAATGGTAATCTTTTACACACCCTTGTACATTTAGTGCATTTCCCTTGTACAATTAGTGAATACTTTTATACAATGATACAAATTAAATATGATTTCAGTAGTTTCATTAAGAAAAAGAACGGAAAACTTAAATCCAATTTTTTTGTGAACATATTATGTTTTGTGAAAAAAATATACAATTGATCAATTCATTTATTTAATTGTGAACATATTATATTTTTTATTTTATTATTAAAATAACTAATGGAAAAAATAAAAAAGAATAATCAATAAATAAAATTTAATTCTTTTTATTATTTTCAAACAAAAAAAAGTATTAAACAAGGTATTCAATTTTCATTTTTAAAAATAATTTTCTTTTTTTAATTAAACATATTTTAAAAAAGAGACAATATAGAAAATAAAAATTATTTTTAAAAATAAAAGAAGTAAAAACTAAAAAAAAAAAAATTAAACCAAACTCAAACATAATCTATATATACAATTTTTAACTACTGTTTTCATTTAAAATTGGTAAATATACCATTCAACCCTTTTATATTAGAAAAATTAAATCTTTAATATGCTATGTATTAATATAATCCATTTCTAAATGCAAAAATATTTTAATTGAATATTTAAAATAAAAACTCTTCACCCATCCTCTTTCTCTTTTTTTCTTTTTTTCAATAAAATTTCAATTAAGTCAAACTATTAAGAAAATTCCTTAATAAACAAATTTCAACATTTCATATAACTTATTATCAAAATTTTATGTTCAAAAAATTATTAAAATAAAGAAGGAAAAAGATTAAAAAAAATTAATTTTTTTATATTTTATAATAGTAAAAAAATAAGCTTTAAAATACTTTTTTAGTATAAAAGAAAAAAATAGTAAATATATTTATTTTGAATAGTGTTTTAATCATTAAATTATTTACTTCTAAAATGTAAAAGATAATTTTTATTCATTTAAATTAATTTTTTTTTCAAAAGTATTTTCCAAAATAGTTTTTGAATCATTAATATAATTTTTGTTTAGAAAATAATGCTGATTTTTCAATTGTTTTTAAAAGAGTTTAAAAAAACAATAAAAAAAAAGATTAAATAATGGAGAATTTTATGGAAGTGATATATAAAGAGTGGTGGTATAAAGACAAAAATGATGGGTGTAAGTCAAAAGGGTATTTTTGTCTATTCCTATCTCATATCCTTGTAATCAATTATGAGTGTTAGAAGGACTTTTTATTAATTACAAAGCCAAATGGGTCTAAAGCCCAATTCTCCCTTATTTTAATGTTAAAAATTTATTTATTTACTTATGTTATTTATTCTTTATTATTCTCAAATAACTCTTTAAAATCCTTTTTTTTTTTTTTTTAAATCTAATCTTCAAAATACGATTTTCAAATAGTTTTCTAAAATTTTAAAATCTAATCTTCAAAAATATAGTATTCAAAATAGTTTTCTAAATTTTTCAAATTTAATCTTTAAAATACAACTTGCAAATAGTTTTTGTGAATTTTCCAAATTTAATCTTTAAAATACAATTTTCAAATAGTTTTCTAAATTTTCCAAATTTAATCTTTAAAATAGCATTTTCAAAAAAAATTTCCAAAATTCCAAAATTTCAAATTTAATTTTTAAAATCCCATTTTCAAATAAATTTTAAAAAATTCCAAAATTCCAATTTTTAAAATCCCATATTCAATCAAATTTTCCAAAATCTCATTTTCAATCAAAATTTCCAAAATTCCAATTTTTAATTTTTTAAAATCCTATTTTCAAATAAATTTTCCAAAATTCCGAAATCCCAAATTTAATTTTTAAAATCCCATTTTCAAATTATTTTTCCAAAATTCCAAAAACCTAATTTTTTTTTTTTTTTAAATACCATTCTTAAATAGTTTTCCAAAATTCCAAGATCCCAAATTTAATTTTTAAAATCCCATTTTCAAAAAAAAAATTCCAAAATTCCAAAATCTTTTTTTTTTTTTTTTAAATACCATTCTTAAATAGTTTTCTAAAATTCTAAGATCCCAAATTTAATTTTTAAAATCCCATTTTCAAATAAATTTTTCAAATTTCCAAAATCTTAAATTTTTTTAAAATACCATTCTCAAATATTTTTCCAAAATTCCAAAATTCCAAATTTTTTTTTAAATATCATTCTCAAATAAAATTTTCCAAAATTCCAAAATTCCATTTTTTTTAAATATCATTCTCAAATAAATTTTCAAAAATTTTGATTTCCAAATTTAATTTTTAAAATGCCATCTTCCAATAATTTTTCAAAATCCGAAATTTTGAATTTAATTTTCAAAACTCCCATTTTCAATTTTTTAAAATATAAAAATGAATAAGTTTTCATAATTCCAAAATAATGGAATTTAAGAGAATTAATTCATAGGAAAAATAAATTGGGCTTTGGTGGGGGCTCAACATTCATAACTTTTCTTTTGAAAATAATTTCAATGAATTGTGCGATTGATTTTGTTTGATTTTGACTTGGTTTTGAGTAAGTTTTTTTACAATTGTCATTATATACTAACCTTGTTTTTATAACAACACTTTATTACCTGCTACTAAGGTACGCTCTCACCCTCACTTTGTTTATTATTTCGTTATCATGACTTATTTTTGAATTATGATCATTTTGGTAACCATTGATCTCCTAGTTAATTGTCATGCCTACTTCACCTTATTTAGTAGAGACCCATTTTTAGGGGCTTAGAGGGGTGCTACCGTCTTTACCGTACCTTCCCAATAAGTAACTTGATCCCCGAACCCAGTTTTGGTTTTTCACAGACCCTCTTTTCCAAATAAGGAGTCACACTTAGGGTTTTCTTTTTTATTTTGTTTTCCATTTAAAAAATAAAACAAAAATAAGTGGCGACTCCAAGTCTTTTCTAAAAATCATATTTTTTTTGCCAATAAATGAAAAGCAAGTCGCGCCATCGAGTGGGAACGCATCAAGCTAAAAATGTGGGGTCCATAGTATTAAAATCCTTAATTATTTTTACCAAAGGATAAACTTGATAATGATTCTAACCATTCAAGTTTTGTTACATTTGGAATACGTTTGCCCCATGAGAAAATTTTGAACAGATTGGAAAATACAGGGGTGAGGTTCATAGGGACAGTTAGACCAATTATGCTTTTCAAAACTTTTTGGATTATTTCTATAAAATATTTTACTTCAAATTATTTTTATATAATGTAAAAGTCCTTAAGGAATCTAACATATAAATTTCACCTCATTTGGACATTGATAGCCTAGTACAAAAGTTCTAAACAAATGGGTAAGAAAATAGAGTGGTCCAACTAAGAGAACATTGACCCACTTAGGTTTCTTAAAGTTCTGGGATATTTTTGCTAATTATCATGATTCTTAATTATTTTTATATGTTATTAGAATAAAAAGGAAAATTATAGAATCTAATTTCATGCAATTATGAATTCGATTGAATAAGAAATTAATTAAGGAAACATTAATGGATTTTCAGCAAGGTATGCTAAGACAGTTTTTATATTGGAGAGTTTTGGTACTATTAGATTTTGTTTTAAGTTCATAAACTATTTTTTAAAATCTTCTAGGCTCATCATATATTAGATTTGGTCAGTTTCATTATTTTTGGAACTTTCTTGATTGATGAGAAAGATAAAGAAAAGGAAAAGCTTGGAACATACTCTGTTTTGAGCAATCTGGAACTAATTTAAGTTGAGGCTTAATTGATTATCTTTTGATGGATATTTAACTCAAAAATTAATTTTTAAGGTTTCTACACTCATAAACAAGCTATTTTACTCAAGTTTCACTTGAATTGGACTCCATTTACCTAACCTTTCATTTTTAGGAAATTTCATATTTCAATGAGAGTGTTATATGATTAAGAAAGAGAGTTAGTAGAACTTAGAATCATGGATTTCCTTTCTATAAAATTTCCAATTCTCTAAGTCTACTTAAATTTTCTTTTGCTAGGAGAGGATTTGGACTTTTTGGAGCCATCATACTATGAGTTCTATTATACTTTTGATTATGAGAATTTTTGTGAGTAGCTATGTTGTGCATGATTTTGCTAACCTTTTCATAAAATAAATATCTATTGCATATGTTATATGTATATCACTTGTTTGATTTCTCTAAAGGCTTGAAATATATGTTGAATTCTTATTTGGTCAAAATGCATATGATTTATGTTGAGGTGCAAAAATGAATATTACCTTACTTTTAAGAAATTATATTATGATCATGCATATGTTTATAAACAATGGCATTACATCCTCTTGTGATATAATAAATTGTTGGAATTTTTTGGACATTAATATCACATGGGCATGATAACACGTACACTTATGAGGTGTTTCATGTGATTTTGGTATGGGACACCACACCACTATGTAGCAAGGGGGAGGCCTTAAGATGGTATTGTGGGTTTTGGGCTATGGTATAAAGCCCAAAGTGGTAGAGTATGCTCTATTGTACCCCTAATGGGATGACTTAGAGATGAGCTCTTTAGTATTGTGATCAGAAGCAGTGAGATCTTGAAAACCATGTAGATGTGGAGGTTCATGGGCAGCAGGTTTTTATATAGCTAATTGACTTACCAAAGATATGTCCAAATCTATGATTGCATGTTTTACATCTTATATATTCTTTAAATACTATTATGATTATTCTATACTAACTTGTAATTATCAGATTTATTAGAATTGTTTTTAATATGGATTGACCATCCTAGCACTTGCATATTGTAATTATTCATTGAACTATTTGTTCACTTCATTTAATCTATTTTTTTTCTCAGATAAGGGGTCTATAGGTTCAATTGAGGTTGAGTTAGGACTAGGGCCAGTCCTCAAGAGTGAGCCTCAAGGCCCATAGCCCTTCGAAATTATTTACTTATCCTTAGTTTGTGGGTTCAAGTACCCTTTCCCTTTTTAGACAAATACTACTTTTGAGTTGCATTCGACCTTAAGGCACTACTGTTACTCCTTTTATGCTTTCACATTTATATTGATTAGAATTTAGTTTTGTTTTAACATAATTCTCTTTCTCTCTATATTAGTTTACTCTATTCCTCTATTTGAGTCAATGATTTCATTATTTGTTTTCAATCTATAATGAGATCATTGTCTCTTAATGGGCCCTTTGGGTAGGGCCACTACAATAAAACTCAATACAAATCTATCCTAATTACCAAAATTAATTATTCAAACCTATCCAATGGTTAAATCAACTTATGCAAATAGAAACATGTATGGAAATAATTATGAATCTTTTTCTATTACTGGTTATCCACTAAGAAAATTAATTAGTGATGGACCTAGAATTAGACTAAAAGAAAAAAAATAGTGATGGACCTAAAATTAGACTAAAAGTTATATTTTATAAAATTAAACATTATTGTAAAATTTATTTATCTTTTGACTAATAAAATTTAATCTTAATAGGAATCTTATATTTTAATAAGAAAAAATTAAGAAAATTATCATTTTAGAATTATAAGAATGTGATATTTTATTCCCATTTTAAAGAATTTTTAGAAATGAAACTTTACTATATTATTATCTATTAAAAACATTAGACAACAATTGATATTAGAATAAATAAGTTTTAAATCAAATGAAAAAAAATAAAAAATAAAAACATCATTTTCAATATCTCTATCAATTAGTGGAGGATATAGAAATTCTCCATAAAAATAATTTTATATTTTATTTTTATTCTGTTTAATATCCACCCATACTCTTAGAACAAAGGATGAAAGAGCCTTCTATGTCTAATTTACCACCAAGCAGTCACTAGTCAGTCTACCAATATCTATAATGAAAGTTTCCTTGCCATGGCCACACTTATTACAAGTTATATGAACATTGTATAATTTCCTCCAATACTCCAATATTTATAACAAAATTTAGAATTACAATATTAAGTGAAGAGCTAATTGACCCAAAAACCCCTTAGTCTATTTCAAATCTAAATTACACTAATGAGTTTTATGGTATTTATAACTTTAACGAGCAAAAATCTCATTTATCATGCAATATATGTGATTGTACCAAAACTTTCAATATGCAAAACAGATCATAACATTCCTACATCTTTATAACTTATATGTATGAATAAAACTTATGTTAAAAATAATAATAATGATCAATTTGCAATAAGGAAGCTCAAATGATTTAATATGTTGGTTATATATATAAACTTTTTGTTTTGTTTTGTTTTGTTTTGTTTTTTTATTTTTTTATTTTTTATTTGGTTATGGAAGAAATGAGGAAGAAAAAAGAAAAACTTTGAGAAATGCAGACCTCATATTTAAAAATGGGAAAGAAATTTCTTTGAGATTTTTTTTTTTTTTTTTTTTTTTTTTGTATTTTTTACATTTCCACATAACATTCATACATGCAAAAAAAAAAATCATTTTCTTTTAAAAAATTTCTCAAAATTAAACATAATGTAATTAAAATATTATATATTGGTCATAAGTAATTATTTATTTTTATTGAATAAAGAAAAGTAAAAATTTATTAATGACCATCTACTATTTTGACATCTTATTATGAAATAGCTCAATATGAATTATATAATTATATGGTAAGATACCTTGTCCATAACATACACACCTTGTCCATAACATAGGTTCTCCAATAATCCTTTAAATTTATTTACCATTTCTATTCAATTTCTTCTGCTACTTCAATCTTTGATCAATTAAATTAATAATGACTTCTTTGCAAATGGGTTAAATTGAATTATCCAATTAACATCTCAAATATGCATCCACTCGGTTATAATTAAATTTACATTATGGGTTTAAAATCATTTTAAAAAATTTTAAAATTTGAAAATAGTCCAAATTTTTTCATACATCAATTCTTTTAAACAATAATTTTTAAAACAATTACGATCGTAATATAAGCATTTAAGAGATCTTATATTTTATATAAAAATTACTATTATTTCCAAATTTAAAAATAGAATACATTGTCTCAAAAAGGACACTAAGTTGTTTGATTTTCTAATTATTTTTTTTACTTAAATATTAAAACAAGTTATTTTAAGATATAAATCATTTTTAAATAGTTTCCTTTTTTTAACTTATCACTTTTTCTAAAACAAAATGAAAAATAACCTTTTTTTTTTTACTTTCTTAAATCTTAAAATAAGTTACTTTAAAATTTAGGTTAAAAAACAAACGAGCACTAATATTTAATATTAGACTAAACATGAATAAAATAATAGCCTTTAATTGGTGAATTGTCCATAAAAGGGCTTTGTCTACAAGTTATAGAAATGTTGAATAAAATGACTTAAATAATAAAGAGATTCATTTTTTGTAGCCCTACTTCACCTTAATTACAAGTTATGCTTTGGAATGAAAAATAATTTCGAATTTGCTTTGTTCACGAACAAGAAAGCTATAGTTAATACAACTATAAATCTCATGAAGGATTACATCCACCAGTAAGTACAAGAGACAAAAATAGACTTTCTACATATTATGCAATAAATAAGATTGAAATCAAACTTTCTCTTTTTCTAAGGAAGAAGAAAATTATTATTCCAAAAATATGAGAAAGATGAGAATATAATGCTTAACTTCATTCTCTCTATCACAATTAATTAGTTTAGGAAATAGAAATTCTCCATATAAATAATCTTGTATTTTTATTTATTTATTTGTTTGTTTGTTTTGTAATTGATAGTGACAACAATTGACCCTAGTGTTGAAATAAAAAAAAGATTCAAAGAGAAAAAGAGGGAAAAGAAAATTTAAGATTTCTTATTAAGAATTCTCTTGAAAAAAAAAAAAAGATACAACACCATTAGGATTTAAATAAACTGAATAAAACCTAAAAAAAAAAAAAAAAGAATAATTCTAAATACAATAATTCTAATATAGTAACTAAATAAGAAAGAGAAATAGTAACTAAATAAAACTAGTAAAAACTACTAAATAAATAACTCCAACACCGCCTATAAACTCATGATGCAATTGCAAGAAACATTGAGAGTTTGCCAACTAAAAATCGAAAATGAGGAAGTGGGTGTGACTTGGTAAGCAAATCTGCAATCTATAGAGAAAAAAATGAACAAAGGGCAAAGTAAGAGTGTTATGTTGGAGGTGATGACAAGTGAGGTGACAATCAATCTCAATATGTTTGGTCATTTAATGCAAAACAAAGTTGTGAACAATATGAAGAACACTCTTGTTATCACAATACATCGGAATGGGACAAGAAAGAGAAACTCTCATATTAACAAGTAACCAATGTAACCAAACTATCTCACTGGTGGTAGACGTCATAACACGATACTTAGCTTCCGTAGAAGATTGAGAAACAATAGTTTGTTTTTTGCTCTTCCAAGAAATAAGAGAATCTCCTAAAAATATATAAAATCTAGTGGTAGACTTTTGATCTTCAGGATCATTGGCCCAGTCAACATTAGAATAGGCATAGCTCTAATGAGGAAGTGGATGGAAATAAAAGACTTTGAAATATAATGCCCTAGGGATATCATAGAATACGAAGAATAGCAGTCCAATAAACTATGGTAAGAGAATCAACAAGCTAATTGACAATGTGAACAACATAAGCAATGTCCGAACATGTAATAGTAAGATAGACCAAGTTGCCAACAATAGTATAATATAAAGTATGGTTTAGTAAGGGATTACCATCAGAAGAAGAATACCGAACATTAACCTCTAGAGGATTATCAACAGTCTTAGTATCCGTAAGGCGAGCTCAATCGAGAATATCAATTATGTACTTAGATTGTGAGAGAAGATAACTTTTCGGAGATGAGGCCACCTCAATACCCAAAAAGTATCATAGAGCACCTAAATCCTTTATTTCAAAACAAGAAGCTAAATCGGATTTCAACATTGAAATCCCATCAAATTCATAACCTGTAATAATCATACCATCAACATATAGAGCAAGAAGAATACGACCAGTAGAGGTGCACTTTAGAAAAAGTATAGGATCGTGATGACTATGGTAAAAGCCAAGAAAAGTAAGCACATCAAAGAACTCTGCAAACCAAGCATGAGGTGACCATGTAGACTTCTTCTTAAAGATCACCATTCAAGAAGGCATTTTAAACATCCATCTAAGATATATGCCACTGACAAATAGAAGCAATGACAATAAGAGTACAAATAGTAGTCATCTTTGTAACCAGAGCAAAGGTCTTCTCATAATCCATAATTGAGCTTTGTACCACTCAATCAGACCATTAGAATTAGTTTTGAGTGTATAGACCCAGTAAGAACCAGTGGCACCTTATCAGGTATCAATCTTATGTAAAACAGAAAGTTTCTCAATCATAGTATAGACCCTCCATTTTGTCCTCCTAGCACATGTCCTTTATAGCAATTCACTGGTGGCCCATTACTACTTACGTGACCTATCTTTTTTAAGCCACCTCGGTAACTTGGGTTGAGGGGTTCATTTAACCCCATTGTGACTCTTGGCAGCCCTAATTTAGACTTAGGCTCACTTAGGCACCCTAGGCCCACTTAGGCACCCTAGGCCCATTTAGGCCCCTTAGGCCCATTTAGGCCCCTTAGGCTCACTTAGCCATCCTAGGCCCACTTAGGCACTTTAGGTTCACTTAGATACACTTAGGCACTTTAAGCCCATCTAGGTGCACTTGGCCCATTAGGCAGAACCTTAGGTTTACTTAGGCACTTTTCTAGGTTTAGTTTCACTTAGATTTGTTTGCTCGTTTTTTCTTTATTCATTTATTTTATTGATTAATTTTAGGATTAAGTGAGTTTTGATTTATTTTATATCATTTTTATTTTTTTTATTTTTTTTATTTTATGATTGCATGAAAGGATTTTTTAAAAAAATTTTGGTGGTTCGAGTTTAACACTTTGATTATTATCATATGTTGCATTAGTTTAATTTCTTTTTATTGAATATGTCTAATATTTATTTATTTATGTTTTATACTTTTCATCTATTTATTCATATTTTCTTATTTACTTATTTAGTCACTTCTTCAAACTTTAGTGAAGCCAATGTTGACTTTTAACCACTTGAATTGTTTGGACTTCAGATATGCTTGAGATTGCTTAACTAATTTTTAATTGAATAATCTTGTTCTTTTTATCCTCTTTTATTTTATTTTTATCTTCAATCTCATAATTTTATTTCTTTTCTTTTTTTATTTTTATTTTGCATGAGGAAACGGGCTGCTATTGACTTTCAAGAGAATACCCACATCTTTGAAAGAAGGAAAATTACCAAAGCTGGTTTTGGTAAATGAAAATAAGAAGATGAAGTGTGTACATGGACGGAAAAGAGAGTTGTGTTCAGAATGAAGTGAAATTCTGAGCCGCATAGAAAAGGCATATTCGACTGGTCAAAGAGGGACGCTTATGGGAAGGGATCATGATGGCTTGAGAAGGTGATTCCCGACATGTAAAGAGAGCATATTCAGAGGCTCAAAAGAGGATGCTCATGGGAATGAATGAGGACAGTTATGTGGGAAAGATACAGAGGAAGAGAAGAGTTTTTTTTTAGGGAAAGGAAATTTTTCAGGAAAAGGAAAAAAAAGAAAAAAAAAGAAAAAGGGGAGCGGGCTGCTGTGGCTAGGAGAGATATATTTTCTCATCACCGGATTGAGGAGAGGATGATTTTTTATCATCTGACAGCTGTGACTTCGATTTTTTTTATCAGGCCGCACGAAGTCTGGAAGGGGGATCATCAAATGAAAAATGGAGGGGATTAGAGGCGATCATTTGGAAAGAGATCAGCAGGCATGTTGAAAAGATCATAGGCTGCTGTTCGAACAAAGGTCAGTCCACGTTTTCGGGACGTGAGAAGTTGCTGTTTGAGACGATCTGAAGAGGGAGTTTTGAGAGCATGAGATGGGTTGTTTGAAGGGATCGAAAGAGCGAGCTTTGAGAGCATGAGAGAAAGCTGTCGTTTTGGATCTATGCAAGGAATTTTTCAGGGGGAAGGATGCCATTTTTTTGAAGGGATCTGGAATGAATTTTTCAGAGTGGAAGGGCGTCATTAAGAAAGAAGAAAAGGGAGGAGCAGACTACTGCTGCTGCTGATTTTTATTTAGATCAAGGGACAGCTGCTGCTTCCAGAGATCATCACAAGCGAGAAAGATTGCGTGAAAGGATCGGTGCAAGGAGATTTGAGAATAGAGAAGCGGCCGTTTGAACTCACCAATGGAACCATTTGAACCTATTGACGCCTGTCCACCCATGCATCACTTGGTTCCCGAGCATATTGGAGAAAATAACCACATACTTTCGTTTTGGTAAGCTAAGCTAGGTGAGTCATTTTTTATATATATATGTGGCAGCATGTGTTTCATGTAACAGTGCAAGTTTGGATATTTTTTTAAGTGGAAATATTATTATAAAGGTAAGTGGTTTGACTTTTACAAGTTCTGGCACGTATTGATTTTGAATATGGTAGCATGAGTTTAAAAAGACTAGAATTGTTATTTAGGTTTATGTAACCGTGCAAGTTTGGATATTTTTCTTTAGTGGAATTATTATTATAATAGGTAAGTGGATCGACTTTTATTACTAGTGTCATCATATATTTGTTTCGTTTTAATATGGCAACATGGGAATTGTGGTTAGGGTTAGTTTTTTTATTTATTATATTAAATTTGGAAAATATAATTTCTTTTATGTAGTTTTACTTTAAGAAAAAAATATATAGTTTGATTTTTATTTAATTTAGTTTTGATTCATTTAATTATTAGTTGTTTATTTATTTATTTTCTATTAATCTAATGCTTTGTAACGTATTTATTTATTTATTTATTTATTAATGAGATTGAACCTATGGGTTAAAAATTTAGTTTAAAAAAAAAAAAAAAAATCTATTGAAGGTGGTTTGAATTGGCTTTAGGTTTAGTTAAAATTATAGTATGTTGAAATGATTGATTTTTATGTGTTAATTATTATATTTTAAACTTGCCCTAATTAGTGATAAAAATGTTTGTTAAGCTCAAATTTATTTTACTAACATAAGTTTATTAAAAAAAAATAAAAATAAAAATTATTTAATTCCTTGAGTTCGTATTTCGTTTCATTCATATTTTATTTCATTCATATTTATTTGTTTGTGTCATCAACTTATCCATTTGATTATGAGTTTAATTTTATAGGTTAGAAATTTAGTCTCAAGTAGTTTTATAATTTAATTTGTGGTTAAGGTAAAATTTTAGTTTGTTAAAATAATTGATCACGTGTGTTAAGAATTTAAGTTTAGATTGGCTATAATTAGTGTTTAATTCATTTTAAGCTTAGATTTCATCTTTATAACGTAAGTTTATTTAGAAAATTATTTCTATTAATTCATGTTTTTTTAAATTAATTATATTATTTATTTATGTGTTGTCTATTTATCTATATGTCAATAAAATAAATTCTATAGGTTAGAGATCTCATTTTAAAATATAATATGGTTAGTGTTTTTGTTTAACTTCAGGTTTAGGTGCTCTAGTTAAATTTCTATTTGTTAAAATAATTAATGTTAAGTGTTAAATATTTGATTTTAGACTTGCCTTTATTAGTGTTAAAAAAAATTATATATATATATATTAAGCCTAGATTTCATTTTAATAATGTAAGTTTATTTCAAAATTAGATTCCCTGAATTCATATTTTGTTTTAGTTTCCTTTCGTTTAAATTAATTCATTTTAATTATTTTAGGGGTTTGTATAATTTTAGGTCATTAATAAAATCAATTCTATATTTGAAAATTCATGCCTTTAGTTTACTCTGATTTAGTTTCACACATCCATTCGATTTAGGTATTTTATATAATATTAGTTCATTAACAAAGTTAATTCTATGTTTGAAAATTATTGTTTGCTTTGATTTAATTTGGTTCATTTTAATCAATCTAGATGCATTTGCGTGTTTAATTGATCTTAGGCTAATTCTTGATTGTTATTCTTAATGGATGTGTTTCTTGAATATTCGTCATTAATTCTTGGTGGGTATCTCATTAGCTTATTTGATCTAAGTTTGAATAGTTTATTACTTTGGTAGTCTCTAGTAAAATTTACTTTTCGGAGGCCATCGGAAAATAGTGAAGATTGGCCTCCATTCTCACCACTTCAATTTTCTCGGTTGTCAAAAATTCTACTTTGTGATTTTGTTCTCTTTTGTTTTGCTTGGTAATTTGATTCATACGTTTTATTGTTTTCAAATTAATTTCTTTTATTTTTAAAACATAACACTATTCTCAAAAGATCCCTTTAAAAATCCATTTCAAAAATTCATTTAGAGTTCTTAGAATCGAAATCTCATTTTAATGTGCAACTATGTTTTGATCGGTTTGCATCTTTCTTAAATTTCAAATAAAATTATAGTTTTGAGTAAGACATTAATCCAAGCTTGTGGTCCCAAACAAATGGGATAATTCTAGGCTAGATTTGTGTATATCAATCAGGGAATTGGTGAAATCCTTAGACTTGTGTATATCACCTACCTTCTAAATTATGTAAATATGATTGTCATTATGAATTATACCTATGTTTGAGAATGCTTGGGATGTCTTGATATTTGTTACATTGTTTGATCATTCATGATAAAACGCATGCTGAGTGATATATTATCTAAACTAACCAATTGATGTTTTATGATAGCGCTTAAGAAGTGGTCCAGGTATGCATCCTAACTTTCCTTTATGAGCGTGATTGGTTTTTCTTGTTTGGCATGCTAGTTTTGAGATCACCTTAGCCTACCTAGGTACCCTCAATTAATTAGTTGATTGCCACATTTCCTTCAACGTAGGCAGTAGAGACCTTTGTAGGGCTTAGAGGGGTGCTACCTCCTAGAGGGACCTTTCCAATAAGTAACCTGATCCCCGGACCTAGACTTAAAGACATGCTTTTCCAAAAACTATAGAGTCATTTTTAGGGTTTTATTTCTTGTTTTATTTTCCCTTTAAAATAAAATAAAATAAGTGGCAACTCCGACTTTTCCAAAAACAAAATTTTCACCAAATAAAAGCGAGTCTCGCCGATCGAGTGAGGGTGCACGTGAAAAATGCAGGTCCACACATAGTTTATTGCCAAAGAGGATTAAGAACAACTTCTCTATATGATACAAGCTCATAAAGATTGTGAATAGAAGCTGAAAATGATGTAAAAAAATATGAATAAGAAGAATAAAAAAAAAATCCAATAATCAAGAAGACTTATGAAGATGCTAAGAAGAACATGAAGGAGGAGGATCCATAATCTCATAAGGGGTTAGAGTAGTCATAAGAGGATAAGGAACATGACGATCAGGAATCAAAGTATCAATATCTATAGGAAAATATTTGTATTGTCTAAAAAAGAAACAATATGAACAAGTTCAAATTTGGAAACATTATGAGACTCAAAAGGAAAAAAAAAAAGTATATGCTCAAATAAGTAAACATGATGAAAAACATATCATTTATAACTAATCAAATTAAAGCAATGATATTCCTTTTATTCTAATATATAATTGTTGGGAACCCTAGATTACTCCATTTTCATGCCCTGGATCTTGTAGGGTGCATTCATCTATTCCTAGGGATCTCTAGATCTAATGCAACAAAAATTAATTGGCTTCAAAAACCATATTAGAATAAAGAACTAGATAAAATGTGCTCATACTTGTGATCTTGATGTTTCCATATCAAAATCCATCATATGAAGAAAAATCTTAAAGAGTCTGAAGGTCTCATGCACCCAAAATCTTACACTCGATGAGTCGAACCATGATCTTAGCACTTCGAAGTGTGGGCAATGGAAGGGAGGAAGCTTTGACTCTTTCTCTCTCTCTTTAGAGGTGGAAGATGATTAATTGAAAGTCATTAGGAAACCCTAACCTATAAGGAGGCATTTATTAGGTTGCCTATTGGGCTTAAGTGACTTGAGCCCATCAAGGCTTGGGTCACTTAATCTAGCCTAAAATAGGTCATTGATTAATTAACCACATAGGGCTATCTAATTAATTAATTAGCCCAATCCAAAGACCTTGTTTATTATCCCTTATGCAACCTTGCATAGTTACCAAAATGCCCTTATGTACAAGAATGAACCTAGAGTCAATCCAACCTTCACAAACTGTGCCATCATGGTATGTGAACTTAGAGCAAGACCATTGGGACCCATAGGTGTATTGGCTCCCTCATAATCCAATTCTAAAGTTGATTCAACATTCCACTAAAGATAATCAACCTCACTCCAATACCTTTTGTAAATAACAATGAGACAAAACTCGAGTCAGTGACCTACTATCCACTACATGCAAACTCTCCATGAACTGGTGTCTATAATCTAATAAGATATTGTTATCACCTATCAAGATTACCTCTCAAATCCTTGAGTTACAGATCCCACTTATTATGTGATCAACTGATATACTCTAACTCCAAGGAGCATATGTCAAATTCCACTAAAGGAATTATTGTGGCCACAGATTTCGTGATCACATATTCTTTGGATCACCCAAGGAGACACACTGTCTCAATCCCATGAGATATCATGGTGCCTCTATTGATAATACCTTTTTCCACCAACCTTCATCAATAGTGGCTTAATCCATAGGGATATATAACCACTTTAGGTACTCACTCAGAGGTCAAAGCCTCCTTTGATTTTGGCACAAGCTCAATATCCTCTCAAAGTTTAGAGTCCATGCAATATAGTAGCTTGGTGAATCTTGAAAATTGATATTCTTGCGTCTTGATTCATCATAGGCCCTATCTAGTGTACATTACATACACTAGTGCACTTATCATAGGAAACCCATCCCAACGGCCAAGACAAGTCATCCCTCCAATTAGAAGGTGGTGCACTACAATCTCTACTAGATTGCACAAATCCATGAGCTGACTATGGGCAACTCATCTACTTATAAAGACCCATGACTTATATCTTCTTTACAACTCCTAATGCACTTAAGTCATATATAATGTAAGAGACATGGACTGAATGCTTAAATCAATATCAATACACTAAAAAGATAGCAAGGGGATAGTTAAATCTAACTTTGTTACGTCATATCTTGTTTTTCAGGGCTTAATTCCAAAAGTAACTAAATATATTAATAACTTCTAACATCCCCCCACAAACTCACAATGCTACTGTAAAAAACATTAAGAGTTTGTCAATTAAAAATAAAAAATGGGAAAGTGGGTGTGACTTGGTAAACAACTTTGTAATCATTTTGTTGAGAAAATTCCTTAGCAATCAATCAAGCTTTGTACCACTTAATTGAAGTACCAAATACCAAGTATTAGTTTTATGCAAAGAAAAAGTTCCTTAATCATAGTCTGCTGCCAAAGAGGATCAAAAACAACTTTTAGGAGTAGCTATAGGAGGAGAGGAAAGAGCATAAAAATCAAAAACCAAAGTATCAATATTTGCATGAAAACTATCTATATCATCCACAAAAGGATTAATGTGAACAAATTTAGACTTAGAGACCTTATAAGACTTAGTAGGAATAGAAAAAGTATATGCTCAAAGAAGAAGAAGTAGTAGAAGGCATAAAAATATCAAGGAGAGAGAGAAAAAAAAAACAAGAACAAGAAAAACAAGAAAAAAAAGACACAAAACTATCAAGGAAAAATCAAAGAAGAGAGACAAAAGTAGACACAAAACCATAGAAAAATGAGAGACACACAGAATTTAGATTAATATCCAATGGATCAAAACCATAAAAGAAGGAGAGACAAACAAAATTTTATTCATATTCAACAGATAGAAATAGAAAGAATTTTGGATTCATATCTAACAAATAAATATGAATTAAATTTTTTCTTGTTTTCTCTGGTTCTCATCTATTCTGGTCTCTATTTTTTTTCTTTAATTTTTTTGATGCACTTGATTTGGGGAAGTGGATTGATGGATTTATTAGTCAGAAAGGGATGGTCTTGGGCCTGTTCTTGGGGAATGCACTGGTTGATATGTATGCAAAGTGTGGAAAGTGTGAGGTTGTTAACACTGCATTAGTTTGGTTTCCCAAGGACACAAATGTTAGTCAAGTAGCTGGGAGATTAGGACAGGTCCCTCTCCAATCACTACTAGAGCCTCTTCAGTTGTATCTCCTCAAATGGTGCCCTATGCTAGAGTCCATTCAAAAGTACCTCTGGCCAAGGCTGTGCAAGTTAGATCAATGGACACTATATGAGCTGTGTTATCAGTTGATTGCATTTGGAAAGATTCTCAAAGATGACACAACATTGGATGCAGCTGACATTGACAATAGTGGAACAATAGACTATAGGGAATTCTTGGCTGCTATTGAGCCCTTGAATTGTAATACTTGGGCTTTTAAGGACATGTCAGATTCTTAGAGCATAAAGTCTTTCATAAAATTGTAGGTCAAATGGTCAAAAAGAGTGGTAAAGATCTATGTGTTAGTATTTAATTGGGAGAGATTTTGGAAAAGTTGGTCAAATGTTAATAGTTTGAAAATTTTGTCACATCAAATGTAAGGAATGAGAATTTTAGAAATTAAATTTAGATTTGGAGAAAAATTTAACCATCAAATAATTAAGATTAGGTTTTGAAAATTTTAATATTAAGTATGTTACGGGAATTAATTTAATTATTATTGGATAATTATTAGAAAATCGGAGTAAGAAAAAGTTAGGAAAAAATTATGTTATATCAAATTGTTATAATGGATAATTAAAAAGAAATTGAATTTAATTTTATAACGAATTGATTTAATTCTTATACTTGGAATTAAAACTTATAGAATTACAAAACATTAAACGGAGTTGAATTGAAATTAAATTAAATTATGATATGTAAATTTAGAAAAGATATATAAAAAAAAAAGGTAAATAAATTAAATGTGAATTTTATGAATTTAACTTTTGAAATTTTGATGTGATTGAATAATTTGACAAATGAAGTAAATTAAATAAAAGTTATACCAAAGGGTTGAGAATTTGATTTTTATAAATGGAATAACTAATTAATTTATGGAATTAAGTTTTAGAATATTACTTAAATTTTTGTTGATAAATAAATATCAGTAATATTAATGGGTTAAGGGTTAGTACAAATTTCAATTTCTTGGTTGCGGAAAAAAAACTTATTTTATGCTTCTAATATTTTATGGAATTGAATTTTGATAATAGTTAATTATATCATGTTTTAAATGAATTTTAGAGTAAAAAGCTTCAGATAATTAAAGTTAAATTATATTTTTCAAGAGCAGGCTTGTACTAAATTTAATTATGAATACGGTAGTATTTTTCGTGAGGCAAAAAATAACAAGTTGGGTATAATTTATAATTGTGAAGTGTGAAGTAAATAATGGTATTTTAATTTATTATTAACATAAATGACTTGTGTGGCATTTTCAAATTTGTTTAATATATATATATTAGTGGATTGTTGGGCACAGGAGGCAGAAGAAGAGGAAAAGAAAGAAAGAAAGGTGGGGGATGCACAGGGGAGATGTAGGGAGTCGCCATCTGTGTGTCTTCATCAACCCGACGGTGAAACGACCTCTGATCGTGATGAAATTTCTTATGGTGATAGTCTTCAATGTGGTGAATACTTCTATGGAGTCGGATTTTTGATCCCACTATTGGATTTTGCGATACAGGTAGGGGTGTGTTTTTCTTAAATTTCTCTCTCGACTTTTTTTGGGCTTTTCGTTTTGCTTTTATTTACTTTCAAAAAACTCCATGGAAATGAGTGAGTTGTTGGGTTGTAGTAGATCGTCATATAGTTTTTATTTAGGTAGTTTTTGGAAACCCTAAACATATAAAAAGATTTGGTTTTGCTTTGAAAATGTTAAATGGGAAGTGAATGAAAGTTTAATGTAAGATAAAAATATTAGAATTGTTAGTATTTAATTGTTGTTCCTGTGATAGGATTTACCGGATTGTTGTGGCTATGAAAATTCTTTGTATTGGAATATTGGTTAATATATTTTTATGATTGTTGTTATGTTAGAAATTATATAAATTTATTGGTGATATATTAGTGTTGAAAATGTTCAAAAATTTTGAGTATTGACATATGTTTAAAATGATTGTTTTAAAATTATTAATATTATTATGTTAGCTGTACATATCTGTACATACCATAATGTGGTTGTTTCCTTAGGGATAACACCTTCCTAATCAGGTCTCTCAATTGTATATATATATATATGTATTACTCCTCTGATAAATAATAGAAAATAAGAAGTACCTTGATTTGGTTACATGGTATCAGAGCCATTGGCTCAAAGTCTGGGAGGTGTCGTGATCGGCCGGTACCCGAAGTCCGGCGACCTGAAGCTGAACACGTGAGAAGCAGGACGCATCAACTCACGCGCCGGCGCGTGGAGGAGCGTAGGAGCTTCTGTTGACCTCCGATCAGTTGCGTGGGTGTCGCAATCCAGTTCTCTGGCCAAGGATCAGTTGCGTGGGTGTCGCAATCCCGTTCTCTGGCCAAGGTGATCTCGCTCCGCTCTTGTTCTTTGAGATTCTGCCCTTGGGGCTCCGTGAATGAACCCTTTCCTGATCCCGATCTCTCTGGTTACCGCGAGTCACCGCTGCAATCCTCGAGAAAGAAAGAGAGAGATTTGTGGATGGTGTTGAGATTCAGCCATTGGGACGCGTCGACGGAGATTGGTCAGATTTGTCACCTTCGCCGGAACCTTGCCCCTCGATCCACCTTCCTGAGACGCCTTCTTCTCAGATGCGCGTATCTCAGATCCCGACACCCTCTCACGCTTTCTCTTCGACGCTGATCACCAGCGTTCCTCCTGCTCCGCCGCAACCCTAGATTCGCACTTTGCTCCGAATCTGGCCGGCTGTTCCCTGTACATCACAGTCGCCGGAAACCGAAGGTTGTGATTCTCCTTCCGCCCACCTTGGCAGCCACGACAGCAATCCATTTTGTCAAGGGGTTTTATAGTTGCTTTTGACGCAATCTTTGACGCTTTTGCCCCTTTGTGTAAGAAAGGTACTTGTCTCTTTCTTCTTGCTGTGTGGCGAATTGTAATTTCTAGTCTGGGCTGATTACTTTGGAGATTGAATTTTATCATGGAAGAGAATAAGCATTCTATTGCTGATATAGTGCCCATTGTGTCAAAAATAACTGAACACAAATTAAATGGGTCTAATTATATTGAATGGAGCAAGACTATCAAAATTTATCTGAGAAGTGTTGCTAAAGATGATCACTTGACTGAGGAACCTCCTACTGATATCACTAGAAAACTTTGGTTGCAAGATGATGCACGGTTATTTCTGCAGATGAAAAACTCTATTAATAGTGATATTGTTGGTCTGCTGAGCCATTGCGAATTTGTTAAAGAGCTAATGGATTATCTTGATTTTCTGTATTCTGGAAAAGGAAATGTCTCTCGGATGTATGATGTATGGAATGCCTTCCATTGTCCTGAAAAGGGAGCTAAATCCCTCACTGCATATTTTATGGACTTCAAGAAGGTATATGAGGAATTGAATGCACTTATGCCTTTTAGTCCGGATGTTAGAGTCCAACAGGCTCAACGGGAACAGATGGCTGTTATGAGCTTCTTATCTGGTCTCCCATCTGAGTTTGAGACTGCCAAATCTCAGATTCTTTCTGGTTCTGACATTGGTTCCCTTCAGGAAGTTTTCAGTAGAGTTCTACGAACTGAGAATGTCTCATCTTCTCAGCACACCAATGTTCTTGTTGCCAAAGGAGGAAATGCAGAAAATACAAGAAGGGTGAATAATAGGGGCGGAAACAGGGCATTCGAAAATCGTGGCAATGATTCAAGTACTATTGTGTGTTTTTACTGCCATGAGGCTGGCCATACCAAGAGAAACTGCAGGAAATTGCAAAATCGAAATCGGAGAATTCAAACTGCCAATGTTGCTACATCTGATACTGCTATGTTTTCAGACTCCTCAGACAAGATCATCACTATGACAGCAGAAGAGTTTGCCAAATATTCACAGTATCAAGACACACTGAAAGCATCTACTCCTGTTAGTGCTCTGGCAGAGTCAGGTAAAACATGTCTTGTCTCCTCCTCAAACAAATGGATAATTGATTCAGGTGCCACAGATCATATGACAGGTAATCATAAAACTTTCTCTACCTTCAGAACACATTCTGCTCCCCCTGTTACTGTTGCTGATGGTTCTACCTATGAGATTAAAGGGTCCGGGACTGTGAAACCAACATCTTCTATTACGTTATCGTCTGTGTTAAACTTACCAAATTTGGCCTTTAACCTAATCTCTGTCAGTAAACTTACCAAAAATCTGAATTGTAGTGTCTCATTTTTCCCTGATCATTGTGTGTTTCAGGATCTTATGACGAACCGGACATTTGGTAAAGGACATGTATCTGATGGGCTCTATATTCTTGACGAGTGGGTACCTCGACCAGTTGCGTGTGTTAGTACTGCCTCTCCTGTTGAAGCTCATTGTCGGTTAGGACATCCTTCTCTATCGCTGTTGAAGAAATTATGTCCTCAGTTTGATACTTTACCTTCATTAGATTGTGAGTCGTGTCATTTTGCGAAGCATCATCGTAGTTCTTTAGGCCCAAGGATTAATAAACGGGCTGAGTCTTTGTTTGAGTTAGTACATTCTGATGTTTGGGGTCCGTGCCCTGTTACTTCTCAAACTGGGTTTCGATATTTTGTTACCTTTGTGGATGATTTTTCTCGAATGACTTGGATTTATTTTATGAAGAATCGTTCAGAAGTGTTTTCCCATTTTTGTGCTTTCTCTGCTGAGATTAAAACCCAATATGATGTGTCTGTGAAAATATTAAGAAGCGATAATGGAAAAGAATATGTGTCTAACTCATTTCAGAATTACCTGAGTCACCATGGGATTCTTCATCAAACATCATGTGTTGATACTCCTTCTCAAAATGGGGTTGCTGAAAGAAAAAATAGGCATTTACTTGAGACAGCTCGTGCACTCATGTTCCAGATGAAGGTTCCGAAACAGTTTTGGGCTGATGCTGTTTCCACAGCTTGCTTTCTGATCAACCGTATGCCCACTGTAGTGCTTAAAGGTGATATTCCGTACAAAGTAATACATCCACAGAAATCAACTTTTCCCCTTGAACCAAGAATTTTTGGATGTACATGCTATGTTAGAGATACAAGGCCTTTTGTTACTAAACTTGATCCTAAGGCGTTACGGTGTGTTTTCTTGGGGTACTCAAGACTGCAAAAGGGCTATAGATGTTTCTCGCCTGATCTCAATAAGTATCTAATTTCAACGGATGTTGTGTTTTCCGAAGACACATCCTTCTTCTCTTCACCCACAAGTTCCGCAAGTGAGGAGGATGAAGAATGGCTCGTGTATCAAGTGGTTCATTCAAGACCAATTGCTGGACAATCAAGTGTGGTTGATTCTGATGCGTCTCTTGCTCATTTGGGTCCTGTTGTTACTATTCCTCCTGCTCCAGACAAACCACCCATTGTCCAGGTGTACTCTCGGCGCCCAGTGACAACAGATACATGTCCTGCACCAGCTCCTTCGTCATCTGATCCTTCCAGTGATCTCGACCTTCCTATTAGCCTTCGAAAAGGTAAGCGACACTGCAAATCTATCTATTCCATTGCTAACTTTGTGTCTTATGATCACTTGTCACCTTCCTCAAGTGTCCTTGTAGCCTCTATAGATTCTATTTCAGTCCCTAAAACTGTTACAGAGGCCCTGAATCATCCTGGGTGGAAGAATGCAATGCTTGAAGAAATCTGTGCATTGGAGGATAATCATACATGGAAACTTGTTGATTTACTTCCAGGAAAGAAAGTTGTTGGCTGTAAGTGGGTCTTTGCGGTAAAAGTTAATCCTGATGGCTCTGTGGCACGACTGAAAGCCAGACTTGTAGCTAGAGGATATGCTCAGACATATGGAGTAGACTATTCTGATACTTTCTCTCCTGTTGCCAAACTCAATTCAGTTCGACTATTTATTTCTATTGCTGCTTCCCAACAGTGGATGATACATCAGTTAGACATCAAGAATGCTTTTCTTCATGGTGATTTAGAGGAAGAGGTCTATCTGGAGCAACCTCCTGGGTTTGTTGCTCAGGGGGAGTATGGGAAGGTTTGTTGTCTGAAAAAAGCTCTCTATGGATTGAAGCAGAGTCCCCGTGCTTGGTTTGGAAAATTCAGTAAGGAGATTCAAGCATTTGGCATGAACAAGAGTGAGAAAGATCACTCCGTTTTCTACAAGAAAACAGCTGCTGGTATCATACTTCTTGTGGTCTATGTCGATGATATAGTTATTACAGGAAATGATCATGCAGGAATCTCTGATCTTAAGACATTCATGCATTCCAAGTTTCATACAAAGGACTTGGGTGAACTGAAGTATTTCCTGGGAATAGAAGTATCAAGGAGCAAGAAAGGGATGTTCTTATCACAGAGGAAGTATGTGCTTGATTGCTTAAAGAGACCGGTAAGATAGAAGCAAAGCCATGTACTACCCCGATGGTGCCTAATGTACAACTTATGCCAGATGATGGAGATCCCTTCTACAACCCTGAAAGGTATCGGAGAGTGGTTGGGAAGCTAAATTATCTCACCGTGACGCGACCAGATATTGCATATGCAGTAAGTGTTGTTAGTCAGTTCACATCTGCGCCTACAATAAAGCATTAGGCGGCTTTAGAGCAGATTTTGTGCTATCTAAAGAAGGCTCCTGGTCTAGGCATACTATATAGTAGTCAGGGACACACTCGTATTGAGTGTTTTTCTGATGCGGATTGGGCAGGTTCTAAGTTTGATAGAAGATCCACTACAGGTTATTGTGTGTTCTTCGGCGGGAATCTAGTGGCTTGGAAAAGTAAGAAGCAGAGTGTTGTATCCCGTTCGAGTGCAGAATCTGAGTATAGGGCCATGGCACAGGCTACTTGTGAAATCATATGGATACATCAACTCTTATGTGAAGTGGGATTGAAGTGCACAATGCCAGCAAAGCTTTGGTGTGACAATCAAGCCGCTCTTCATATTGCTGCGAACCCAGTCTATCATGAAAGAACCAAACACATTGAAGTTGATTGTCACTTCATTCGTGAAAAGATTGAGGAAAATCTAATCTCTACTGGCTATGTGAAGACTGGAGAGCAACTTGGGGATATTTTTACAAAAGCTTTAAATGGAACTCGAGTTGAGTACTTTTGTAACAAGCTGGGCATGATCAACATCTATGCTCCAGCTTGAGGGGGAGTGTTAGCTGTACATATCTGTACATACCATAATGTGGTTGTTTCCTTAGGGATAACACCTTCCTAATCAGGTCTCTCAATTGTATATATATATATGTATTACTCCTCTGATAAATAATAGAAAATAAGAAGTACCTTGATTTGGTTACATATTAGAAATAAATAAATTGATGATATAAATTGAGTTTTTGTTAATATTTGAATTATTGGAAAAATATTTCTCAAATGTTGTGGTGGCGTAATGGTGGAAAATTGTTGTATTGGGTGTTAATATTATTGAGATTATTAGAGATAAATAAAGTATGACATAAATTGCGTTTTTTTGTTGATATTTGTATTAGTGGGAATTTTCTTGGATATATGTGGTTATTTAATTGAAGAAAAAAAAATGGTTATATTGGTTGTTGGAAATTATTAAGCATGTTGGGAATAAATAGAATTTATGTGGTTATGGTTTAAAACTATGTTTTGATGCTATACAATTAATTGTGAATTTTCTTTGATGTTTGTGGTGATTAAAGTAAAGAAAAATCGTTGTGTGGATTATTGGAAATTATGAAACATAATGGGAGTAAATAGAATTATGTCTTAAAAAATTATGAATGTTGAAATATGATTTGATTGCACTTCATATGCATCATGGTTGTGTAAAGAAAAAAGAAAAATTAAAGAAATAGTTATGTGAAATGGAAATGAGAATAAAAATACCCCGAAGAGGTCAAAAATGAAAAGAAAACAAAAATAAGAAATGAAATGACCCTTGAGAGAGCAAATTAAGAAGGAAGTGAGATCCATAGGGTGAAAGACCGAAAAGTTTACCCCGGGAAGACTCCAAATGGGGAGTGTATTTGGGTACAGACACGTATCCTTCGGTGAAAGCCCGAGAACAACAATGCATTGCGTGATTGCATGTAAACATTTGCATCATGGTTGCATTTGGAAGAAGGATTTGTATTATTTATCAAGTATATGTTTGAATAAATTATTCAAGACTAAAATGACTTGTTTATTTTGTAAATTTAGAATTGTTGATATGCTAGACATATGATTGAATAAGGAAAATGATAATTTTGATTGGTTTAAATTTGTATGGTTAGGGTTTCTTTTAGTGTGTATAATGTAAATGTAATATTATATTTTGGCATATGGTTGTGTTTTATTGACCTAGAATTCCTAACCTATTTGGGTGTAAAACACTTTACTGAGCAACGTGAAAATGCTCACCCCTTTATTTTCTAAAATTTTTAGATACAAATATAGTTTCTGAGGGACCACAAGAAGATCAAGAAGTGTTCTATAAAGCAAAAGAACCATAATAATGGTTGTTTTCAAATGTATATTACCCTTTTGACATGTACTAATTTGAGTTATATGGGCTTTTGTAAGTTAAATTATATTTTGTTAGTTTGTAAAAAAATTTTGGAAATATTCTTTTTGACTTAGAGATTATTGTAAATATTTGATCTTTTGGGTAGGAAGATGATTGGTGGATTTATTATACTTGTGAACAAGAGATTGTGTGATGGTTGATTTTGGAAAAGTAAAATAATATGTTACAGTAAATCTTAGCTTAATAAATTTATTTAGGATTAGATGCTTTATTGAAAAAAAAAATTAGGGTATTTTGATTGATTGCCAATGTAGATAGGAGTAACCCTTAGGGTCAAACCCTTGACCTGGGGTCACGAGTTGAGTTATGGGTTGTCTAGAATTTGGGGCTTGACATGAATAAGCTAGTGAAGGAGTTGATTTAGTGAGCTTGATTGCTGAGACTACTAATGGTGCTACCAAGAAATTCATTTGTGATGGAAATTTTGACATAATGTCCAGGGATTGCCCAAATGGTGACTTTTGTAGAAAATGATTCTGTTTCAAGAGAGGACTTGAAAACCAATTGACTGGAGAAATCCCTTTGGACCTTTTCAGTTGCAAGAAGATAGCATCTCTGGATCTGAGTGCAAACAGGCTTACCGGTTTAGTTCCAGAATCTACATCACAGTTGAAACTAACTAATAATTTGGTACTATCCAATAAGTGTTTTCCCTGGTCTAATTCTTGAAGAGATCTGCTCTGGGTTTCAAAGGACAACAAGCTTACTGGTGGCATCATGAGATTTCAGATGGGGTGATCTTACCTTTGGCAATGGGGTTCTGATTCCTTTTCTAGCATAGTTGAACTGGTGTGCAAAGTTGTATATGGCCAAGAATGCTACTTATGCACTTTCAAATTTCCACAAGGGCATGCTACAGCTTCTTTCTTATCAAACGAAACCTGCTTTTTTTTTTTTTTTTTTTTTTTTTCTGGGAGAGATCGGTGAGCAATTATTAGACATGGTTTCATCTAACAATTTTTTCTTAGATGACAAGTCAAATATCAATGGAAGTGGTGCATGATCCCTTTGCAGATCAGTTCATACAACTTTTGGTGTGAGAAGATTTGCTGGTAGGAATCAATCCTAGATAGATGGTAAGGGCATCTACAGAAACCCCACTACTTGAAATTCTTGTGGTCAAAGATTCTGATGAGAAGCGCTGTGAGAACTTTTCCAAAAATTTTCATGAAAGTTGCACCTGTTTCATCGAATATGTAGAAACTGATTATTTGAGGGGTGTTACAGAAAATATCAAGTTGGGTAAGTAAGCACCTATTGGTACAGGAGATTGTGCCCTGTATCTATATGATAACATGCTTCAACTTGCTTTAAGTCATCAATTTTCATCAGATATGCAGAAGGAAATCAGAATTATTCATACCAGTTGGGATGTCCTCATAGGGGTCTGCACAAATGAAAGTTGATGCCAGGGAATGCTCTTCTATAGCTTTGTTGTGTCAAGCTTGAGTTCTTCCTCCACAGACCATTCCCTTCATTGGAAATATACAAAACCCCATCAGTTAGGGAAGTTGTTCTCTGGGAAGGTTGTTATTAGAGTTCTCTTAACTGTGTGAGATAAGATTTTTTTAGTTTGTTAAACAATTATAAGAGGATGAGTTGGAATTAGTTACAGGTTAGCTATAGATTAGTTTCAAATTAGCTATAGCATTCTTTGTTTCCAGCCTCCTATATCTAGAGCTTTCCTACACATATTTTAGATGATGAATGAGAATGATATAGAGCATTCTGTTGCTTCTTCTCTTCCCTTCTCTACTCTATTTCTCTTTTTCTTATACTCTGTTTCTTTTTCATAATATGGTATCAGAGCATTTGCTCTTGCTCGCCATACTCTGTTTTGTCTTCTTTCATCTCTGATGACTCGAGAAAGCACAATCACTCGGGCTACCATCAGTGTCCCTAACTCATTGTCATCTATGGAAGATTCAACCAGTCCTTATTTCCTCCACAATTCAGATCATCCTGGTATTGTTCTCGTTTCCCATCATCTCACCGGTGCTAACTATAATACTTAGAGCAGAGCCATGGTTATGGCACTCACTGCCAAGAATAAAATCAGTTTTATTGATGGGAGTATTCCTTGCCCTGAATCTGATGATCTTCTTTTTGGTATATGGATTTGCTACAACAGCATTGTAATTTCTTGGATTCTCAATTCCGTTCATAAGGACATAGCCAATAGCCTTTTGTATTTTGATACTGCTGTGGGAATTTGGAATGATCTTCGGGATAGATTTCGTCAAAGTAATGGTCCAAGAATTTTTCAAATCAAAAAACATCTTATAGCTTTAAATCAAGGATCCTTGGATGTAAGTACTTACTATACCCGATTGAAAATTATTTGGGATGAGCTTAAGGGTTTCCAGCCCCTTCCAAAATGTGCTTGTGGTACTATGAAGACTTGGATGGAATTTCAGCAGCAGGAATATGTGATGCAATTTCTTATGGGCCTTAATGAATCTTTTGTTCAAACACATTCTCAGATCTTAATGATGGAACCTCTTCCTCCAATTGCTAAAGTTTTCTCACTAGTTGCACAAGATGAACGACAACGCTCCATTAATTATGGGCTCTATACTTCGCCTTTCAGTAGCTGCAAATGATTCCAATTCCACCGTTGCAATTTCAGCTGCCAGATTGAATTCCAAGCCTAAGAAGGATCAGCCCACTTGCTCTCATTGTGGAATTTTAGGTCACACAGTTGATAAGTGTTATAAACTTTATGGATATCCACCTGGATATAAATTCAAATCCAAGAATCCTCATGCTAAAGCTCAAGCAAATCAAACTAGTTCTAGCACCACTGAAGCCTCTGCTATAGCTGATTCACCACTTGCTTCACTATCTCCAGCTCAATGTCAACAACTCATTGCTCTTTTGAGCTCTCAGCTCCATGAAAATACTCTTGCTACTCCTAAATTGCAGCAGCCTGGACCATCAGTCTCTAGTTTCAGCGGTATATTCTCTCTTTCATCAGTTTCTTTTCCTAATTCCCTTGATTCCTTGGCTTGGGTGTTGGACACAGGTGCTACTCATCATGTCTGTTGCTCTTTACCTTCCTTTGTTTCATCAGTCCCAGCATCAAATTCCTCCGTTACTCTTCCTAATGGTCACTTGGTGTCAATTAGTAGAATAGGATCTGTGCAATTGTCACCTCATATCACCTTGACTGATGTTCTTTTTGTGCCTCAATTTCAATTTAATCTTTTGTCCGTCAATGCTCTTACACAAAGCCATAAATATTCTGTTAATTTTCTCTCTCATTCTTGTCTTATTTAGGACCATTCACAGGCCAAAATGATTGGGATGGGTAAACGACACGGGAACCTCTATGTCTTGGATTTTTCCAGTTTAGTGTCTCAATCATTTGACATTCAGAAACTTGTAATAATTTTTCTTCTTCCCCAACTGAACTTTGGCATTGTCATTTGGGACACCCATCATATGCAGAAATTCATACTCTAAAGGATGATTTGAATATTTCTCATATTTTCTAAGACTCCATCTCACTGTTCAATATGTCATTTGGCAAAGCAATGTCGTTTGCCATTTATGTCTTCAAACAATTTATCAAATTATCCTTTTCAATTGATTCACATTGATGTTTGGGGTCCTTTTCATACAATCACCACTGAGGGATATCGTTATTTTTTTACCATTGTTGATGATTGTACATGATTTACTTGGGTATATTTTATACGTTCAAAATCTGAAGTTTCTGCTGTTTTTCCAAATTTTTTCTCTTATTCAGACTCAATTTAATGTGAAAATAAAGTTTGTCCGCTCAAATAATGCACCTGAATTGGCCTTTTCTGATTTCTTTCGTGCCCAAGGAATTTTGTCCTTTCATTCTTGTGTTGAAACTCCACAACAAAACTTTGTTGTGGAACAGAAACATCAACACATTTTGAATGTTGCTCGAGCTTTGCACTTTCAATCAAACTTACCTTTGCCTTATTGGAGTAATTGCATTCTCATAGTTGTCTATCTTATTAATCGCACTCCTTCACCATTATTGATCAACAAAACCCCATTTGAGTTGCTGTTTAAAAAGAAACCTTCATATTCTCATCTTAAGGCCTTTGGTTGTTTGTGCTACGCTTTCACTTTGAACCATTCTCGTACAAAATTTTCACCTTGTGCTATTAAAGCTATATTCATTGGTTATCCCCCTGGTTATAAGGCCTATAAACTACTTAACTTGTCCACCAATACCACTTTCATCTCCCGTGATGTCATTTTTCATGAGTCGATATTTCCTTTCCAAAATGATGACTCATAACCCTGTCATTCTGATTTTTTCTATGATCTTGTTCTTCCACTTCCTATTTCCATTTCTTCCAATGATTCAACAAATCCTTCTTTTAGTCCAATTTCATCATCTCTTGATCATCCCACCCGGTCTAGGAGAGAACCTTCTTACCTTCAAGATTATCATTGTTCCTCAACTTCTTTTGCTTCGTAATCCACTTGCCACCCTTTATCTCAAGTTCTTGATTACCATAAATTATCCACCCCTCACACATCTCTTGTTACTGCCATTTCTTCAAATTTTGAGCCTACTACTTATGCTGAGGCTGCAATTATTCCAGAGTGGCAAGCAGCAATGTTAGAGGAATTGAGAGCTCTTAAGGAAAATAGCACTTGGTCATTGACCACACTACCTCCTGGTAAACACACTTTTGGATGCAAGTGGGTCTACCGAATCAAGTATCGAGTTGATGGAACCATTGAACAATATAAAGCCCGTTTGGTAGCCAAAGGCTACACTCAACAAGAAGGTGTTGATTACCTTGACACTTTTTCTCCCATTGCAAAATTGGTAACTGTTAAGGTTCTTCTTGCTCTAGCTGTTGTTCATGGTTGGAGTCTCACTCAGCTCGACGTCAATAATGCATTCTTGCATGGTGATCTTCATGAGGAAGTCTACATGTCTTTACCACCTGGTCTTCACCATGAGGGGGAGTCCTTACCTATCAACACTGTTTACAAACTTCACAAGTCCCTTTATGGGCTAAAACAAGCATCTCGCCAATGGTTCTCTAAGTTCTCTAGTGTTCTTGTCAACACAGGTTTTAAACAATCAGCTTCTGACAATTCCCTATTTGTTAAGATCAATGGTAATTCTTTCATTGCATTACTAGTTTATGTTGATGACATCGTCATAGCAAGTAATGATCAAGAAAATGTGGATGAGTTGAAGAAGTTTCTTAATGGTTGTTTTAAACTTAAAGATCCAGGAAATCTGAAATATTTCCTTGGTCTTGAAGTTGGTAGATCCTCTAAAGGAATTTCTATTAGTCAAAGACACTATGCTTTGCAACTCTTGTCTGACACGGGATATCTTGGCTGCAAAACTAGAAAGACTCCTATGGATCCAAATGTTAAACTCTCACAAGATGAAGGAGATTTACTTGATGATCCTTCTATGTATAGAAGAATGATTGGTAAATTACTTTACCTTACAATAACAAGACCAGATTTATCATTTTCTGTCAATTGGTTGAGTCAGTTTCTTGCCAAGCCTCGGATTCCTCATCTACAAGCAGCATATCATGTTTTACAGTATGTTAAAGCTACAGTTGGTCAAGGTCTCTTTTATTCCTCTTCATCTGCCATTGAATTGAAAGCTTTTGCAAATTCTAATTGGGCTGCTTGTCCAGATACAGGAGATAAATTAGTGGATTTTGTGTTTTCATTGGTGATTCCTTAGTCTCTCGGAAGTCAAAGAAACAACACACTGTGTCTAGATCATCTGCTGAAGCCGAATACCGTTCCATGGCAAATGCTACTTGTGAATTAATGTGGATTTTTTCCTTATTCAAAGATCTGCACTTAAATCATCCACAACCAGCATTGTTGTTTTGTGATAATCAAGCTGCCTTGCACATAGCAGCAAATCCTATTTTCCATGAAAGAACAAAACATATTGAAATTGATTGTCACTTAGTAAGGGAGAAGGTCCAAGATGGCAGATTGAAAACACTTCATGTTTCTTCTCAACATCAAGTAGCAGACCTATTAACAAAGGCCCTCCATCCAACACAGTTCACACTTCTAGTTGGCAAGATGGGAACTCACAATATTCATTCTCCATCTTGAGGGGGAGTATTAAAGTTCTCTTAACTGTGAGAAATAAGATTCTGTTAGTTTGTTAAACAATTGTAAGAGGATGAGCTGGAATTAGTTACAGGTTAGTTATAGCATTCTTTGTTTCCAGCCTCCTATATCTAGAGCTTTCCTACACATATTTCAGATGATGAATGAGAACGATATAGAGCATTCTGTTGCTTCTTCTCTTCCCTTCTCTACTCTGTTTCTCTTTTTCTTATACTCTGTTTCTTTTTCATAATAGTTGTTGAAGTAGACAAAAAAGTATCTCTTTCAAAAAGCAGCAACACAGGAAATTCAATCTGGAACTAGGCCTGACCATGTCACTTTCACTGCAGTGTTAGCAGCTTGTGCCCATTCCTGGATGGTCAACGGAGCTTGGAAGATATTTACTGAGATGTTTCTAAACTAGGGCATTCAGCTTTCTGTTGAACATTATGTTTGAATGGTAGGAGTTCTGAACCGAGTTAGAATGCTCTCTGAAGCAACAGAATTCATTTCTAAAATGTCAATTGAACCAAATGCCTAAGTCTAGGTGCACTGCTGAATGGGGTTTCAGTTTCTGGTGATGTCAAACTTGGGAAGTTTGTTTGTGATCGTTTGTTTGAAATGGAGCCTGAAAACACAGGTAATAGTGTCATTATGGCAAATTTATACTCACAAGCTGATTATGGGAGAATTGTGGAGATTCTGCACAGAAGATAGTTGAGATTTGATCCTTGTCCCATTGAAATCGGCCTACAAGGATCAGGAATCAGAAAGAAGCTCTGCGGAGCTGTTTCAAAGGCCAAATCTGAAAGCTTTCATAACGGGTGGTGGTTTGAGCCTTCCTCAGCAGATAACTAGGCAACACAAGGGCAGCAGTCACAACATCTGCCATCAAAGCAGCAATTGATCAAACTTCAGCCTGAATGAAGAACTCATTGCTGTTGTTGTTCAGAAAGAGAGCCTGAATGCATATTCCACTCTATCGGTTCTGATGCTCTTGATGACGCACTCCAGTGTGTTTTCAGAGGCAGAAAAGATTAAGAACATGTCTCACTGGGAGGAGGATGTTTAAGTGGATTGTTTTCATGCAAAATCTGGTGCAAACTGTTAGAAGGAGCATGGATTCCCAAGCCACTCCAAAGCACGCATTTGACACAATTCTGGAAACAATGGCTGGAGAAGCTGAGAGAAGGTTCAATTCCATAATGGACGAACTCTTCACTGTCGCCAATTTGAAATCTACCTTAACCAGTTTGTCTGAAGTTGAATCATCAAGAGGCGAAAAGTGCCAGAATTCAATGTCTGCAGTAACAGTAGCCGAATCAGAATCCAGAGGCTTCCTGTACGGATTGAACCATCTGGAAGTTGCATAATGAACAGCTGTATGAAACCAGTGATACGAAATAACAGCAATCCAGTGGTTCACCCTTTGCATAACCATGACTATTAATGAAATTATTAAGAGTCAAAATATCCCACTTTTTTTCTACCTTTTGTATTTTCACCTTGAACTAGGAGATCTTTTGATTATTGCCTTTCCTTATTCTACAATGAATGTTGTGATTACAATAACGCATGAACTCAAAGAATATTTTGTACAATATTCTTTTTACAAAAAATATAAATACACCAATTAGAAATATGAGAAACTTCCCAACAATTTTTTGATTATTTTTATACTTTTTGTCTATCTTTTGGATATATAATTGTTCTTCCTTGTTTACTTTTTAGGCTTTATTTTCTTATGTTTATCATTTTTGTGATAAAAAGAGAGTAAAAACTTGATATTAAGAGTAATTTTTTTATCTTTTTTTTATCATATTATATATTATTATTTTTTGCCACACTTTGTGTTTCACATAATTGTTTTTTAAATGTGTGAGAATAATAGAAAAGTGTAACAAATGAAAATTTTAGACTATGATTCAATATTGGACTCAATGAGATTTTTACAAGAGTTTGGAACCTTGTTGTAATCTTTGTGCTTTGTTACAAAATTGCTAAATGGGGAAATTGTTGTTGTACTTGTTTAATTGGCAATTTTGTGTCATTATTTGTCTCAAAATAACTTTAAACTTCTTGAGATTTGGATTTGAATTGATTTGGAGTCCTCAATTTCAATGTAAGTATGTATGCTTGGTTGGTAAAGATCTTAGAATAACAATTATATGCTCTGGGTTCAATATGACATAAAAAAAAGGAGCTCAAAAAGCATGGAAATTGGGAGGAATGGTGTGACCATTCAAACTGTCCTCCATGCTTAGTAGTTTTCTAACTTCAGTTTGTTTATTTAAATAAAAACTAATGTTTTGTAGGTTTTAAAAATTGAAAACTCTCCTAATTGATTAATAAGATTTTTAGAATATTTTAAAATTGGAAACTATCTATAATGGGATTCTAGATTTTTAAAGTATAAAAAAATTTATTTTATTAAAAATTAGTTTGACTCCAAAAGAGGATCATTAGAGAGAAATTCCCCTCTAGAAAGTTTATACGTCCATCTTTTAAACATTTAAACATTTCAAGATGCATATTGAAAGTACAGTCAAACTCCACCAAAGGTTTGAGATCTTATCATAAAACTTTAATAAGAGTTTCGAAAGATTTGAGCACATAGAAGTGCTTGGTTGAGATTGAAAAGGACTGAACGTAGGTGCTTGCAATATAAAATCTTAGAGAGTAAGTGTATGCAATCAAATAAAATTGTGTGCCCTTTTGCTATAGTTATGGATTATTAGTAGTTAGTTTATGGTTTTTTATACCTTGTAGGTTGCTAAGTATTTTTTCTATGTTATATCCTTGTGTTCATTTGTGTAATCAATTTTGTTTATTTGTACATTAGATTGTTTGTTCTCAATAAATAATCAATTTAACAGGACAAATTGAACTCATAATTAGCTATTCACCCTACTTTACCCAATTTCATGTATCAAGACTACAAAAAAGTTCTTTCATAAAATATAAATTGCACCTCCGGGAACTACTAATTCAAAACTTGAAATACAATATCGAGTTATTATAATTTTAATAAACATTTTCTAAGTTGTGTTTCTAAACTAAATATTTTTATATTTAACTATAGAAACAACACCTTCTCATGATATTTTCTTCCTAATTCATATTTCAAATGACATTTTTTTATTTTTATTTTTCATATAAGCAATCTTTTATGCTATATCTTTAATTACATTTAAAAGAGGACTTATCTTGAGTTTTGTAGTGCATATAAAATTGATTTTTATTTTTAATAATATTCAAAGTTATCTTAGTTTTAATTCACAAATGGGGCACCAATATCATGACTTACAATATTGTGGCATGTTGGGTGGAGAATTAAAAAAGAATGATATTGATGGATGTGTAGGGTTCATGTTTGGTGAAAAATGAGACTTTTATTTACAATAGTTATAAAAATACAAGTGGTTATTACTAAAATTATTATGAAAAAAATTATGAAAATTATTATAAACATGGGAGTATTGGAGTATAAAAATTGGATTATTAGAGGAAATTAAAGAAGATTTACTTTGGAACAAAAATCATGACAGTAATACCGTCTTGCTTGCGTTGCCTACTCTTTGTTACTATCCTATTCTTTTATGATTTGTTTTCCTTTATCAACTCTACTTATTAATTACTATTGAATATGCTTTAGGTAATAATGATTTTTTTTTATCTTTAATTGTGTTCCTTTACTCAACAAGTTGATTCTAATGGGGATTGGTTTATTATTTTGAGTACAAAAATTTGGTATAATTGGTTTTATTATTTATTATACATGTGTTATATAGTGAAAAATTAAACATAGCTTCTATGTAAGGAGTGACATCAAAATATTTTATACAACAAAAACTATATAGCTAATAAATAGTATTTCTAAATATGCATGAAAGTTTTAGCCTTACTTTTTTTAATCAAAACAATTGGGTTATAGGTTGGTATAAATGTTACAGTCAAGGATCAAAATTTGGGTTGTAGGTTGGTATAGTTGCTACCTCAAGGATCAAATATTGGAAAATGCAAAAATATCAATCCAAAATTAGAGAAAAGACTATTATAGCTGACAGTAAGCCAAGTTATCATCCCCGTAACATGAAATGGCATAATCATGTTTTAAGTGTTTTGTTGCATATATTAAACTGATCTCTTGTTCTAAAACTAATATAATCATAAACACATATGAATCTAAGATCAAAGATCAAGGGACCTTAGCTTTAAAAGAAAACTAAGTAAAAAAAAATGAAGAAACCACAAGTGAAGATTGCAATTTGAAGTTAAGAACCATAGAAAGGGTCTAGGTAATCTCAACTATAAATCAAGTCTAAGTAGAGTCTACTCTGATCAAGTGATGAATTTTGATTCAAAACCAAGATCTAACATTTAAATTCAAATCTAAAAATCTTATAAGATTATTCTTTTTCTCTTATGCTTGATTCAATCGTTTATGGACTAATTCATCTTTTGAAATTCCTTATTAATTTCATGCACAACCAACCAAATGAATTCTCTACTGATTAAAGGATGATCAAACATCAATGGAACCAAGTAAACATTGATTGTCTCTTTATTTAGAGAGAACCACGGGAAAGAAACTTTATACAACAAAATAATTAGTTATAAATCACAAGTTTAAAATGCAACAATATAATCAATAGAAGTTGCCTCTAGTGATATCTTCTTCTCCCTTCTTTCTAAAAAAAAAATAAAGTATCAAGTGCCACATATCTTGGAAGAACTCTCCTCACATTGATGAGAAAATGGAATAGAATAAATTGAAAGGAAAAGTAAAAAAGGGAAATTGAAATTGAAATTCAAAATAGCATATAGAACATTCTCTCCTTCTAAAGAAAAATAAAGCTCTTTGGAAACTCAAAGATGAGCTATCCAAAAGCTAATTAATAAATTCAAATCTACCTATTTATAGTACTAAACATGCTAAGTGGCACTCTCTAGTAATGCACATCATCGAGGGCTAAAGTATTATAAAAATCATAAATGTTCCATCCTAGATCAATTGACCCATGGTAAAAACTATAAATTATCCTCAAAACTCTCGATTTTAGTCATTCAATAAAAATAGATAATTTGTTGAATTGGAAAATGATATCAAGCAACTCAAATCAATATAGAACTGATACAAACATTGCATGAATCTTCAACCTTTCAAACCGCCATAGATTTTGCCTTTAAGGTCAGGTATTGAATTGGTATTCTTTCAATTGAGAGGACATAAAAACCCACTAACATGAGTAGATAAGAGCATATCCTTTATCAACATATATCAACCACCCATCTTCATTTTCAACTTCTCAACCTAGCATTTTCTAGTCCTTAGAAAATTAAGAGAATAGAATAATCAGACACTCGAATCATATTCATGGAAACATAAACTAGATTGTATCTCAAATTTAAAATTCATTAGGGTCATAAAATGTTTAAAAAATCCAATTCACAACACAACAACATAGTTCCAAGTCATTCCTTTACTTTACCAATGGATACCTAAACATACTTCAATGTTTAAATTCAATCTTATTTACTCCTAAATAATTTTTTTTATATCATTTTCATTGAAAACTCAAAAGGGATCAACTGACTACTCCCAAGTATTTCACTTAAGGTATTAGGCATTTGGGACCATTAAAGGCCAATTTCTTGGATTTTTTCCCTTAATTTCGTAAATAATAACTAATTTTTAGTTTATATAGCAAACACATTATCAATGGCTCCTAGCCACTAGGTTTTTAGAATCAGGTTTTAACGACAAGAATGCTATGATCCCCTTATGTTCAAGATATCAACCAGTCAAAGCACTCTTATCTTTTTATTCATTTTTATTTTCTTTGGCTCGTTAGCTTTTTCATTGGTAATTATATCTTTCAACCTTAGAACAATTTTTCTTAAGCCAAAGGGTCACTTTCCAAGTAAGATATCACAAGTACATATTGTGTATATTGTGTGATTTGAGTCTCAAATAAGAAATAACCTCAAAAAACTAATTAATATAAAAATTTCTAGGACCTCAAACTAACAATATCAACATCAAAGGGCATAGAAAGGTAACCAAACCAATTAAACTAGATTATATCATCATGTCAACTAATTTGAAGATTGCCAAGACTTCTAACTAACAATATCAACATCCATAGACATAAAAAGGTAAACAAATTAAATTATATCATATCATTATGTCATGCCCTTAACATGCATGATCATCAATAGTTGCAATACTATCCTCTTGTTTATTGTCCCCCTCATTGTTATCAATAAAACCACATTTACATCTCTAATGGTCTATTCATTTGTAGTCCTGTAATCTCAGCTTTATCAAAATCAACTCCCTAAATTTCATTAAGAGAATCAATCTTTACACTATCCATAGCAACATCCATATCTTTAGCTCATCCTCAGCACTATTATCATGAGCATCCCTAATAGTACTATAATATACAACAATATCAACCTCCCCTAATTAATGTTAACCAAACCATGTACAAATAGTAAATAAAGAAAACAAGAGATTTTTAATGTGGTTTGATAATCAATGCATGTGATCCCTATATCTACAAAGTGCATCAACACTCAAGAATCTACTAATTAAAGAAAATAAGGGTTATAATAGTAAAGCTCTCACACTCCTCTCAATTGGGGCCACACATTCTCTAAAAAAACCTAAATCATAATAGAGTTAAATATATAATGAGGGCAACAAAATTGATTCAAACATCACAATCCAACACCTAAAGTATCAACAACATCTCTATCCACAAAATCAAGAACCCTTTATCCCATTCTATATTAGTACCATGAAGAACATGCTCTAAACCTTTAAGTAAAATATAAGGACATGACAAAAATCCATCCACAAAAGTAGAAGGGCTTGAACTGATAGTAGTCCTAGTAGAAGACTCAGGCATCTGGACTATTTGTGTGTTTAAAAAATATTAGGATGAATAGAAGGTCCAAGAACAAAGGGATCAACAATAAGGGCAATACCAGTATCATAAGTACTCCTCCCTTATGCTCTTGGTGATAATGATCTTCAGCTTTCGTATAATATCGATGGCCTTTTCATTCTTCCCTACCTCATGTAAAGAATAAGTCTAATCGTCTACATCAAATTCCTCAAGCAAGCATGAAGTCTCAACATTCTTGCAAGCTTATGAACCAATGGAATGATTGAAAACTTTCCTCATTGTCAAAACATTCTTTAAAATAATAGTCTAAAGTCTAAATATAAAATAAAATTTTTGTGTGTATTTACTAACATTTAACCGTTCTATTATTCAACTGATAGTTGTTTCCCCATGTCAAAGGTATCTTTGATTGACATTATCTTAAAAAGCTCAGTAAGTATATATACATACACACACACACACACACACACACACACACGCACACACACACACACACACATATATATATATATATATTGGAGTTAAAATTAGAGTTATTCTGGATAAAATATTAACAATTCTAACTACGGTTGTAATTTGGGTGTCTTAGGTTGAACCAAGCTCAGGCCAAACAGTCAACATGTGCCCAATCTAACCAATCTTTTATATGAGGTACTCAATTTAGTCTTATTTTTCTAAGCTCGGGTTGAGTTGGAGTTAGACTAGATTTGGGTTGGTCGAATTAGGTTACGATTAATCATGTAGTATGATTAAAAATCCATTATACCAAAATTGAAATAATGATTGAGACAAAATTTCAAGATAACAAACAAGTAAAAAATAAAAATGGATTTATATATCTTTTCAAAAATGAAAATTACATGATATAATTATTATTTTTGTTTCTCCTTTCAAATCTAAAATGAAGATAAATAAAATAAATATTATTATATAAAGTAATATAAATTATAAAAATTATAAAAATGTTAAATTGGGATATAGTTTGGTTTAGGTTGTTCGAGTCTTATCCTATGTCCAACCAAAATTGAATTTGAGTTATAAAAAAACAACTCAAATCCAACACAAATATTAAAAATGATTGCTAAAACTCACCCAAATATCGAATATTTCTAAAGTTTCAATATCAATGGAAATTTGAATGGAAGTCTGAAACTAAGATATAAATTGCACATAGTAGCAACTACTAATTCAAAACTTGATGTATACATTATTACCTTACTATAATTTTAGATAAATTTGTTTATATTCTTTGAAACACTTTTTTTTTTTTTTTTTTTGCTTTTTTATATATTTAGTTATCCAAACAACATTTGTCACCAATTTTTTAAATTTAGATTTCAAATCATTTTTTCCTTTTTTTTACAACTAGTCTTTATGTCATATCTTTAATTAATTAAAAAAATTATCTTGAGTTTTATCCTAGATATATACAAGTGATTTTTTTTTTAAAAAAAAAAAAAAAAAACTAATTTATGCAATTTTATGTGGGTAGCAATATCATGACTTCCAACACATGTGCATGTTGTGTGAAAAATGAGATACTGATTTATCCAACTTATAAACATGATATTATGTGTATTTAAATTTTTACAAGTTTTATTCGAGTTTTGTTCTTACTATTACTATAGCGACAAAAAAATGTTGTGAAAATTGTTAAAAAAAAATAAAAATTGGAGTATTGGAGGAAATTAAATAATCATGACTAAGTTGGGTTCAACAACAGTTCCGTATAATCAAGAACATCTACTTAGTTCAATCAGGGTGGTTTTAGGATTGTTGAAGAATTGGTGGTTTTGAGAGTATTGAAGGATTTGGTTAATATATAAAACAATATGTAATAATTATTTTCTTTTTTATATTAATTATTTTGACTTTGGTTACTCAATTAGTAAATTAATTATAAATTTGTTTAATACAAATAAGGTAAATGGCAAGATTCATGTGGTCTACCAGTCGCCCCCAGCCCCAAGTTTATTTTTATAGAGAAGCTTAGGGCTGTGAGTTTTTTCGGGATTTGTGGTCTGGTGTTCAGTATGAGCATTTGACTTGGGTTTTCTGCCAAGGTTTTGTGACGGTTTAATTGAAAAGGAAAAGGAAGAAGATGAAGTCATTAAGTTTTGTAGAAGAGTTTCAAGCGGAGTTCAACATTCCTTTATCAATTGGGCTATGGTTTTTGGAAGAGAATGATGTGAGTTTAGCAAAAGTTAGCCCTATAAAGGGCGAGCTGTCTTGTCGAAGGGCTACTTCGAAGCGGGGCTAAAGTTGCCTCTCCCACTGCTATTTAAAGATCTCGCTCATCATTTGCAATTGGCTCCAAATCAATTTTGTGTTAATACTGTCCGCTTAATCATGTCGATGGTGGTGTTAAACCATATAAAGGGCTTGCAGATTATGATGAAAGACGTCATCTACATTCATCATGCCAACACGTCTCGTATTTGTACGAATAGTATCTATCTCCCTAAAGTGGAATGAGTGGCTTCATTACTGGAGGTCCTACTATGAACAAGGAAGTGAATTGAGAAATAGTTATTGCATTTAGACGTTGGGAATTTGGCGTTTCTAAACCGGAGGGCCTCCCAAGGGTGTCTCGAGTACAAGGTATTTGGGGTAGGTATTTTCGTCTTACCTCTATTTTTATTGGCTATGATTTATGAAACTAACTTGCACCATTTGCAAGAGAGTTGGGGGAAAGAAAAATAGGAGATCCAAAATAAAGTATTTAACCAATTAACAAGTGATTTCTTGGCCCGTGAAGAATAGAACCAAAACGAAGGGTATGCGCTCAGTTGGAGTTAGGAGCATCTGAAGCTGGGAATTCAAACCTTTGACCCGCCTAAGTTTGGGACTAATAGTGTGTCAAATAGTGCATCAGGTCAGGTTTTTGATTAGTAACATGCAATTAGGCATGGGAGATGACCTTACTAGGTGTAGACCCTCAATTTTGTCCATTTAGCACATGTCTTAGGTGTTCTTTTAGTACTCTATAATAGATCCCTTGTGGTCTATTGCTACTCATACAAACCACATTTTTTAGCCACCTTGGAGACTCTGGTTGAGGGATTTATCTAGCTTAATTGTAACACTTGGTAACCTCGAATTAGAGTTAAGATTTTCCTTCCTTTTTCAAGATAGCTCATTTAGGTACACTTTTAGGATAGCATACTTAGGCATATTTAGGCACACTTTTTTAGGACACTTACATGCATCCTAAATCATTTAGGTTCACTTAGACACTTCTTAGGCACACCTAGGCACCTTCTAGCTTGCACATACTCACTCAAGGTAACCTAGGCACCTTCCAAATGACACACACTCACTTTAGGTCACTTAGGCACATTACACTTTACCTAGATTCATCTAGGCACATTACACTTCACCTAAATTCACTTAGATACCTTTCCGATTACCTTAGGCACTTTTCAAATCACTCTAGGTCACTTATACACTTTATAGGCTCACCTAGGTTCATCTTAGCTCACTTAAGTTCACCTTGGCCCACTTAGTTCAGTTAGGACCACTTAGATTCACATGGGCCCATTTAGGTTTACTTGGGCCCATTTAGGTTCACTTAGGCCCACTTAGGTTCACCTAGGCCCATTCAGGTGCACATAGGCCCATTTAGGTTCACCTAGGCCCATCAAGGGACACCTAGCCCACTTAGGTCCACCTTGACCCACTTATATTCACCTAGGCTCATTTTGGCACATCTAGGCCCACTTAGGTTCACTAGGTCCACTTAGGCATCTTGACCCACCTATCACATTTTAGGTAATTCCTACATGACTTACATAATTTGCATGATTTGCATTTTTAATTCTTGCATGTACTTGATTTCTTATCTATTTATTTATCTATTTTATTTATTTATTTATTTATTATTATTATTTGGTTAGTTATTTATTTTTATTTATTTATTTTATAGAATATTGCAAGAGATTGATGTTATTAATTGTATAAACTGATGTCTTAATTTTTTTTGTGTACCTATGATAGACATAATGTTTTTAATTGCATAATTTTAATTAGTTTTAATTTTCAATTTCATGACCTTTACTGATTTTAATTCTTATTTTATTTTGGCATGAGATTTTAATGCACACATTGGAGAAGATCCTTGATGTACACGGCTGCATATATGTGGGGATATTCTATACAACATGGAATAGGAGAATATAGGATTCTGGAAGAGCTGCCACGCACCATAAGATGCATCATCAAGGGCCACTTTGAGAACTCACCCTCAGCATCCCCACTCCAAGAACACACCATTATCTCCATTGTGACATCAAAAATCTACATCAACTCCTTTGACTTGCCAGCGTGGGTGTCATTCAGAAGGACGCATCATCAATAAAGTCCATGGTTCAAAATCTCGGTCGAGACCGGTACGACTCGGCAGAGTTGTATCCACCTCGACCATGGCCGATACCGGACCGATACCCGAGTTGGAGTAGAAATTGTGGAGAAGATCAGATGAGAGGAGCAAAACCCACGAAAATGAAAAATACAGAGTTAGAACCCTGCATCTTGGAGTCACCGGCAAGGTCGAAGAAGCACGCCTGCTTGTTCGGATCGCCCAAGTTCCCGCCAGAGATGGAACTGAGCGACATGAGGAGTAGAGTCGCCGGACTTCGGCACCGCTGTTATCATTGACGGTCCTAATAGGTTTGCAGTCGGGACAGACTGTGTTATGGAACTTCTGCAAGGATTTGCCTCCGGTGATCATGTAGGCAATGTCAACACCCACTTCTACAATCACCTGTTGAGGCACCACAATCCAGAGGCCAAGCTTTTCACCGAAGGCATGTTGTCCATCAAACCGCTTTCCAGGAACCATTTCATGCATCTCAACCATTTGCCAATGAAATGGGTATCTTTGATACAGATAGGTGTTTGACCGGAGGGTTATGGGTATCTGAGACGAGGATTTAAGTTTTAATAATATGTATTTATTTTTTAATTAGATTATGAGTATTTGGTGGGGATATGAAATTTAAATAATTTGATAAAAATTATAATGATAAAAAATAAATAATAAATATTAGACTTATATCAAATAAATACGAAATGAATACTTATATAAAAATTAAAATTAATGAATATATTTTATAAGAAAAATTATATTTATTTTTTTAAAGATGAATCATGATTTGATTTTTTTTAATAATTGAAAATATTTTTTAAAAAAATTCAAAATTTTTAATTTAAATAATTTTTTATAAAAAAAATTTACTTTTTATTATTTTCATCTTCAAGAAACATATATCATCAAGTGATTAAATTAAAATATTTTTAAAGATTTTTAATATTATTATAAATCATCCCAAAAGTATGTTTTTATTATAATTTGAATAATTCTAATATAATAGAAGTTTATTTTATTAATTTTTTTACTCTACTTATTTCTATTTAATTTTTTAAAATTATTTTGAACTCTTCAATTAAAATTTTTTACGTATCACCCGATACTGATCCGAGATACCGAGACCGATGTGCCTCAGGACCTCCCGAGTCAATGACCGATACCACGACTTTGAACTATGATAGAGTCTAGATTGGTGCACGATTAGCAGCAGCACGACTAGAGGAGCGCATCACCATTAGCATCTAGACGGTTTTGAGGCATCACTAGCTTAATCATCTCAAAGGGTGCACCATGACTTGAGAGGTGAATCACCACTTGCATCTCCAAGGGCACAGGTGCGCATGCTGATTAGAAACTTCTCTTCACCGACATGCCATTCATTAGCATACCCAGCCCATAGATGCAGCATTTGTTAACTGTACACGATTGGAGCTCATCATTAGCCGCTAGCCCCTTGAAGGAAAGAGACCATGCTGCCACTTTTAGGACATGACATGCACCTTGATGGAAAACCAGCTGCATCACGGAAGAGTGTGAAGGTGAGTTCCTAATTTCAGGACGCTTGATTTGGATTTTTTTTTTTAATTAAATTTTGATCCATTAGTTTATGTATTTTTTTTTATTAATTAATAATTCTTGAATGATTTTGTGTTAGTTTACTTATCTTAAAAGTCTTTAGTTTTTAATTAAATTCCATGTTTGAAAGTTCATATTTTTAGTTTGCCTTGAGTTAAATTTGATTTATCTTGTTTAGTTAAAGTGTTTTAGATTAGTTTTGATTCATTAATATAATTAATCCTATATGGAAAAGTTCAATTCCTTTTGATTTAGTTGTCAATTCTTATATAAGCTGAAACAATTTTTTTTGCTTTCATTTTAGTTTTTTTCATTATGCATAGATTCAAGAAGTTCGGCTTTGTTTAAATTTATTTGGTTTTCTAATATTAGATTGAAAAGTTTATTTATATATTTATTTTTTGTTTTACTTAGTTTTGATCCTTTACTATAGTTTAAAAATTTTAGAATTCTCTTTTTAATTTAGGTTTAATTCAGTATTTTTTTATTAGTTCGAAAAATCAGAATTCTGTTTAGTATTGTCTTTGATTCATTGTATAAATTCTAAAAGTTTAAAATTTTGCTTTGTTTTAATTTAATTCATGTCAATTTGAAGTTGATAATTAGTTAGTTAGATTACATCTTGCTAGTTGTTAAGTTAGTTATAATTTTAGTCTTAGTTTAGTTCATGCTTATTTTAAATTGATCATTGGCTAGTTAGTTTAATACTTGTTAGTTCTTAAGTTAGGTACAATTTTAATTTTAGATTAATTTATGCTTATTTTTATTTGATAACTTGCTAGTTTGATTAATTCTTAATAGTTGTTAAGTTAGTTATAATTTTAGTCATACTCTAATTCATGCTTATTTTTTAAATTGATGATTCGTGAGTTTGATTGATCATTGCGATTATTAAGTTGTTTAGAATTTTAGTTAATTTAGTCAATCTTATGTTATTGTTTGCATGTTTCCAAGTTCGTTAATTTAGGTTTTGATTTCACCAATATTTTATTTTGTAGTTGGCTAGGGTTTAACTTAAGTAATTTAGTTAATCTCATGATTTGTTTGAATTTTAGTTAATTGATTTAGTTAATCTCATATTTATTGTTTCCATATTTTCAAGTTTGTTAATTTTAGTCTTTCATCCATGCACGTTGAGTATGAGAACTTGTTGCATCATCATATTCGAAAGCTGTTAGCGAGTTTTCAACAGCTGTAGAAGCTTCATTTGGTGGATTCTCAGGCACAGGAACTGCTGGAACAAGTTGTTGTAAAGGCTGCAGCCTTTTCTCTTTCATTTTCACCAGAAAAATCTGTAAGAATTTGTTATCCGGAATGTTTCTTCATCACATACGACATCCCAACTGATTATAATTTTCTTAGTGATTGGATTGTGCAACTTGTAGGCTTTTAATTGATCACAAGCACACACCAAGAAAAATGCACTTCTCATCTTTGTCATCTACTTTCATTCTCTTCTGGTCTGGAATATGGGCAAATGCAATACTCCCAAAAATTCTGAAATGATCAACTGCAGGACTATGTCACATTTAGGAATTGCCATCAACTTATATTTGAAAAGGAAATATTAAAGGGAAAATCTAAAGAAAAACCATTTCTCTTCATTTTTCCCTAGATATTTCTTCTTCTTCTGCTTTTCCTTCTCCTCTTTCGAAAACTTGTTGAGGGAAAATGATGTAAAAATGGGATTCAAACATCATGGAATAGAGATTTTCATCTGTACTTTGAGGAGTAAAGGTAAGTAATCTCATCTTATATTTTTCCTTCTTCTATTTTCTTCTTCTTCTCCACCTCTTCTTTGGGCAAGTGTTGTTAGAGAGTAGGTTTTAACAAGTGTGAAATTTTTTTTATATATTTTTTTAACCAATTTCTCTTACTTTTTGGATTGTTTGGTTGTCAATAAAAGAAAAATATTATAATTTAAGTTTGATTCATAAATTTTTAGAAATGGATGGAAATGATATCCTATGATGTTGATACTCAAGGGCAAATTGGTGATTCTTTTCAACCCATAATGGGTGAACTCTAATTTATTTCAAAATTGGAAGAATCCAAATCAAGTTCAAACAATCTAACATAATAGATTGAGTTAGGTTTACATACATAATTTCATGAGAAAAAGAGGTTTCCCAAGAATGAGGAATACCCTTTATATCTATATATATATATATATATATATATTATATATATATATATATATATATATATATATATAGATATTCTGACCAGCTAGTAATTTTGGAATTTTTGGTAAAGTATTAAAATCCTTAATTATTTTTACCAAATGATAAACTCGATAATGAGTCTAACCATTCAAGTTTTGTTACATTTGGACTACGTTTGCCCCATGAGAAAATTTCGAACAGATTGGGAAATACAGGGGTGAGGTTCACAGGGACAATTAGACCAATTATACTTTTCAAAAATTTCGGGATTGTTTCTATAAAATATTTTACTCTAAATTATGCTTTTCAAGACTCCTTAAGGAATATCACATATAAATTTCACCTCATTTGGACATTGATAGGCTAGTACAAAAATTCTAAACAAATGGGTAAGAAAACAGAGTGGTCCAACTAAGACAGCATTGACCCACTTATGTTTCTTAAAGTTCTGGGATATTTTTTCTAATTATCATGATTCTTAATTATTTTTATATGTTATTAGAATCAAAAGGAAAATTATAGAATCTAATTTCATGAAATTATGAATTCGTTTGAATAAGGAAATATTAATGGATTTTCAGCAAGGTATGCTGAGACAATTTTTATTTTTGAGAGTTTTGGTACTATTAGGTTTTGTTTTAAGTTCATAAAATATTTTTTAAAATCTTCCAGGCTCAAAATATATTAGATTTGGACAGTTTCATTATTTTTGGAACTTGCTTGATTGATGAGAAAGATAAAGAAAAGGAAAAACATTGCAACATACTTTGTTTTGAGCAATCTAGAACTAATTTAAGTTGAGGCTTAATTGATTATCTTTTGATGAATATTTAACTCAAAAATTAATTTTTAAGGGTTCTGCACTCATAAACAAGCTATTTTACTCAATTTTCACTTGAATTGGACTCCATTTGCCTAACCTTTAATTTTTAGGAAATTTCATATTTCAATGAGAGAGCTATATGATTAAGAAAGAGAGTTAGTAGAACTTAGAATCATAGATTTCCTTTTTATAAAATTTCAAATTCTCTAAGTCTACTTAAACTTTCTTTTGCTAGGAGAGGATTTGGACTTTGTGGAGCCACCATACTATGAGTTCTATTATACTTTTGATTATGAGAATTTTTGTGAGTAGTTATGATATGCATGATTTTGCTAACCTTTTCGTAAAATAAATATCTCTTGCATATGTTATATGTATGTCACTTGTTTGATTTCTCTAAAGGCATGAAATATATGTTGAATTATTATTTGGTCAAAATGCATATGATTTATGTTGAGGTGCAAAAATGAATATTACCTTACTTTCAAGAAATTATTTATGATCATGCATATGTTTATAAACTATGGCATTACATCCTCTTGTGATATAATGAATTGTTGGACTTTTTTGGACATTAATATCATATGGGCATGATAACACGTACACCTATGAGGTGTTTCATTAAAATCAAATGAAAATAAAAAAATAAAAATAAAAATATGATTTTCATTATCTCTATCAATTAGCTAGTGGAGGACATAGAAATTTTCCATAAAAATAATTTTACATTTATATTTTATTTTTATTTTGTTTAATATCCTCCCATACTCCTAGAACAAAGGATGAAAGACCATTCTATGTCTGATTTACCAACCAAACAGTCAATAGCCAGTCTACCAATATCTATATTGAAAGTTTCCTTGCCATGGCCACACTTATTCCAAGTTACCTGAAAATTGTATAATTTCCTCCAATACTCCATTCTTTATAACAAAATTTAGAATTACAATATTAAGTGAAGAACTAATTGACCCAAAAACCACTTAATCTATTTCAAATCTAAATTACACTAATGAGTTTTATGATATTTATAACTTTAACATGCAAATATCTCATTTATCATGAAATATATGTGATTGTACCAAAACTTTCAATATGCAAAACAAATCATAACATTCTTACATCTTTATAACCTATATGTATGAATAAAACTAATATTAAAAATAATAATAATGATCAATTTGCAATAATGAAGCTCTATTGATTTAATATGTTGGTTATATATATATATATATTCTATGGTTATGGAAGAAATGAGGAAGAAAAGGAAATACTTTGAGAAATGTAGACCTCATATTTAAAAATGGGAAAGAAAATTTTGAGTTTTTTTTATTTTGTATTTTTTACATTTCCACATAACATTCATAGATGCAAAAAAATCATTTTCTTTTAATACTTTCTTTTAAATATTTTCTCAAAATTAAACATAATTTAATTAAAATTTTATATATTGATCATAAGTAATTATTTATTTTTATTGAATAAAGAAAAGTAAAAATTTATTAATAAGCATCTACTATTTTGACATCTTAGTATGAGATAGCGCAATATGAATTATATAATTATGTGCTAAGATACCTTGTCCATAACATACACACCTTGTCCATAACACAGGTTCTCCAATAATCCTTTAAATTTATTTACCATTTCTATTTAATTTCTTCTGCCACTTCAATCTTTGATCAATTAAATTAATAATGACTTCTTTACAAATAGGTTAAATTGAATTATCCAATTAATATCTCAAATATGTATCGAACTTGGTTATAATTAAATTTACATTATGGGTTTAAAATCACTTTAAAAAATTTTAAAATTTGAAATAGTCCAAAAATTTTCATACATCAATTCTTTTAAACAATAGTTTTTAAAATGATTACAATAGTAATATAAGCATCTAAGAGATCTTATATTTTATATAAAAATTACTATTAATTCCAAATTTTAAAATAGAATACATTGTCTCAAAAAGGACAGTAAGTTGTTTGATTTTCTAATATATTTTTTACTTAAATATTAAAACACATTATTTTAAGACATAAATCATTTTTAAATAGTTTCCTTTTTTAACTTATCACTTTTTCTAAAACTATTTTATTTTAATGAAAAATAACCTTTTTTACTTTCTTAAATCTTAAAATAAGTTACTTTAAAATTTAAGTTAAAAAACAAACAAGCACTAATATTTAATAATAAACTAAACATGAATAAAATAATAGCCTTTAATTGATGAATTGTCCATAAATGGGCTTTGTCTACAAGTTACAGAAATGTTGAATAAAATGACTTAAATCATAAAGAGATTCATTTTTTATAGCCTTACTTCACCTTAACTACAAGTTATGCTTTGTAATGAAAAACAATTTCGAATTCACTTGGTCCACGAACAAGAAAGTTATAATTAATACAACTATGAATCTCATGAAAGATTAAATCCACCGGTTAGTACAAGAAACAAAAATGGACTTTCTACATATTATGCAATAAATAATATTGAAATCAAACTTTTTCTTTTTCTAAGGAAGAAGAAAATTATTATTCCAAAAATACAAGAAAGATGAGAATATAATACTCAACTTCATTCTCTCTATCATAATTAATTAGTTAGGAAATAGAAATTCTCCATACAAATAATCTTGTATTTTTATTTATTTATTTGTTTTGAAATCGACAACAATAATTGACCCTAGTGTTGAAATAAAAAAGAGATTCAAAGAGAAAAAGAGGGAAAATAAAATTTAAGATTTCTTATTATGAATTCTCTTGAAAAAAAAAAAAGATACAACACCATTAAGATTTAAATAAACCAAATAAAACAAAAAAAAAAAAGAATAATTCTAAATACAATAATTCTAATATAGTAACTAAATAAGAAAGAGAAATAGTGACTAAATAAAACTACTAAATACTACTAAATAAATAACTCTTAACACCACCTATAAACTCATGATGCAATTGCAAGAAGCATTGAGAGTTTGCCAACTAAAAATAAAAAATGAGGAAGTGGGTGTGACTTAGTAAGCAAATCTACAATCTGTAGAGAAAAAAATGAACAAAGGGCAAAGTAAGATTGTTATGTTGAAGGTGATGACAAGTGAGGTGACAATCAACTCAATATATTTGGTCCTTTCATGAAAAGCGAAGTTGTGAACAATCTAAATAGCACTCTTGTCATCACAATACATCAGAGTGGGACAAGAAAGAGAAACTCTCATATTAACAAGTAACCAATGTAACCAAACTATCTCACTAGTGGTAGACGTCATAACATGATACTTAGCTTCCATAGAAGATTGAGAAACAATAGTTTGTTTTTTGCTCTTCCAAGAAATAAGAGAATCTCCTAAAAATATATAAAATCTAGTGGTAGACTTTTGATCTTCAGGATCAGTGGCCCAGTTAGCATTAGAATAGGCATATAGCTCTAAAGAGGAAGTGGATGGAAATAAAAGACTTTAAAATATAATGCCCCAAAGATATCGTAGAATACAAAGAATAGCAACCTAATAAATTGTAGTAAGAGAATCAACAAACTGACTAACAATGTGAACATCATAAGCAATGTCTGAATATCTAATAGTGAGATAGACTAAGTTGCCAACAATAGTACGATATAAAGTACGGTCTAGTAAGGGCTTACCATTAGAAGAAGAATACCGAACATTAACCTCTAGAGGATTATCAACAGTCTTAGTATCAGTAAAGCGAGCTCAAATGAGAATATCAATTGTGTACTTAGATTGTGAGAGAAGATAACTTTTCTGAGAAGAGGCTACCTTAATACCAAAAAAGTATCGTAGAGCACCTAAATCCTTTATTTCAAAACAAGAAGCTAAATTGGATTTCAACATTGAAATCCCATCAACATCATAACCTGTAATAATCATATCATCAACATATAAAGCAAGAAGAATACGACCAGTAGAGGTGCACTTTAGAAAAAGTGCAGGATCGTGATGACTATGGTGAAAGCTAAGAAAATTAAGCACATCAAAGAACTCTACAAACCAAGCACGAGGTGACCATGTAGACTTCTTCTTAAAGATCACCATTCAAGAACGCATTTTAAACATCCATCTAAGATGTATGCCACTGACAATAGAAGCAATGACAATAAGAGTACAAATAGTAGTCATCTTTGTAATCGGAGCAAAGGTCTTCTCATAATCTATACAATCTTATTGAGAAAAACCCTTAGCAACCAATTGAGCCTTGTGCCACTCAATCAAACCATTAGACTTAGTTTTGATTGTATAGACCTAGTAATAACTAATTGCACCTTACCAAGTATCAATCTTATGTAAAATAGAAAGTTCCTCAGTCATAGTTTATTGCCAAAGAGGATTAAGAACAACTTCTCTATATGATAAAAACTCATAAAGATTGTGAATAGAAACTGAAAATGATGTAAAAAAAATAAATAAAATTCTGAATAAGATGAATAAAAAAAATCTAGTAATCAAGAAGACTTATAAAGATGCTAAGAAGAACATGGAGGAAGAGGATCCATAATCTCAAAAGGTGTTAGAGTAGTCGTAGGAGGAGAAGGAGCTTGACGATCAGGAATCAAAGTATCAGTATTTACAAGAAAATATTTTTGTTGTTTAAGAAAGAAACAATGTGAACAAGTTCAAATTTAGAAACATTATGAGACTTAAAAGAAACAAAAAATAGAAGTATATGCTCAAATAAGTAAACATGGTGAAAACATATCATTTATAACTAATCAGAATAAAGCAACGATATTCCTTTTGTTCTAATATATAATTGTTGGGAACTCCAGATTACTCCATTTTCATGTCTTGGATCTTGTAAGGTGCATTCATCTATTCTTAGGGATCTTTAGATCTAACTCAGCATAAATTAATTGGCTTAAAAAACGACATTAGAATAAAGAACTAGATAAAAAGTGCTCATACTTGTGATCTGGATGTTTCCATATCAAAATCCATCATATGAAGAAGAATCTTGAAGAGTCCAAAGGTCTCGTACACACAAAATCTTCCACTCGATGACTCGAACCATAATCTTAGCACTTCAAAGTGTGGGCAATGGAAGAGAGGAAGCTTTGGCTCTCTTTCTCTATTTGGAGGTGGAAGATGACTAACTAAAAGTCATTAGAGAACCCTAACCTATAAGAAGGTATTTATAAGGTTACCTACTAGGCTTAAGTGACTTGAGCCCATCGAGGCCTAGGTCATTTAATCTAACCCAAAACAGGTCATTGATTAACTAACCACATAGGGTGATCTCATTAATTAATAGCCCAATCCAGAGACCTTGTTTATCATCACTTGCGCAACCTTGCATGATTACCAAAATGCCCTTATGCACAAGAATGAACATAGAGTCAATCCAACTCTCACAAACTATGCCATCATGGTATGTAAACTTAAAGCAAGACCACTAGGACTCATTGGTGTACTAGCTCCCTCATAATCCAATTCTAAAGTTGATTCAACATTTCACTAAAGATAATCAACTGCACTCCATTACCTTTTGTAAATAACAACGAGAAAACTTGGGCACAAGTGTGCATGCTGATTAAAAACTTCTCTCCATCGACATGCCATTTAATAGCATACCCATCCAATAGACGCACTATTTGTTAACTGTACACGATTGGAGTTCATCATCAGCCACTCGCCCCTTGAAGGAAAGAGACCACGTTGCCACTTTTAGGACATGACATGCACCTTGAGTGAAAACAAGCTGCATCACGGAAGAGATTGAAGGTAGGTTCCTATTTTCAAGATGCTTGATTTGGATTTGTTTTTTTTTTTTTTAATTAGATTTTGATCCATTAGTCTATGTATTGTTTTTATTAATTAATAATTCTTGAATGATTTTTTGTTAGTTTACTTATCTTAAAAGTCGTTAGTTTTTAATTTAATTCATGTTTGAAAGTTCATACTTTTAGTTTGCCTTGAGTTAAATTTGATTTATCTTGTTTAGTGAAAGTGTATTAGATTAGTTTTGATTCATTAATATAATTTATCCTATATGGAAAAGTTCAATTCCTTTTGATTTAGTTGTCGATTCTTATATAAGCTGGAACAATTTGTTTTGCTTTCATTTTAGTTTTTTTCATTATGCATAGTTTCAAGAAGTTCAGCTTTGTTTAATTATGTTTGGTTTTTTAATATTAGATTGAAAAGTTGATTTTTATTTTTATTTATTTATTTATTTTTTTTTTTTATTTAGTTTTAATCCTTTACTGTAGTTTAAAAATTTTAGAGTTCTCTTTGATTCATTGTATAAATTCTAAAAGTTTAAAATTTTGCTTTGTTTTATTTAATTCATGTCAATTTGAAGTTGATAATTAGTTAGATTACTTTTTGCTAGTTGGTAAGTCAGTTATAATTTTAGTTCATGCTTATTTTAAATTGATCATTGGCTAGTTAGTTTAATACTTGTTAGTTATTAAGTTAGGTATAATTTTAATTTTAGATTAATTTATGCTTATTTTTATTTGATAACTTGCTAGTTTGATTAATTCTTGATAGTTGTTAAGTTAGTTAGAATTTTAGTCATACTTTAATTCATGCTTATTTTTTAAATTGATGATTTGTGAGTTTGATTGATCATTATGATTATTAAGTTGTTTAGAATTTTAGTTAATTAATTTAGTCACTCTTATGTTATTGTTTGGATGTTTCCAAGTTTGTTAATTTAGGTTTTGATTTGTCAGATTAATTTTGTTGTTGTTTAGAATTTTAGTTAATTAATTTAGTTAATCTTGTGTTTTTGTTTGCATGTTTCCAAGTTCGTTAATTTAGGTTTTGATTTCATCAATATTTTATTCTGTACTTGGCTAGGGTTTAAGTTAATTAATTTAGTTAATCCCATGATTTTGTTTGCATTTTTTTAAGCTCGTTAATCTTAGTCTTTGATTTGTAAATATTTATTCTATGTGTTTACTAGAATTTTAGTTAATTGATTTAGTTAATCTCATATTTATTGTTTCCATATTTTCAAGTTTGTTAATTTTAGTTTTTAGTCCATCGTGTTTTATTTTATGTGTTTTTGAGATTCTAGTGGATAGCTCTTGATCAATACCTCATTGTTTAGTTTGATAAAAAAAAAATTAGTTTATTTTTTTGGGTGTCTCTTTGTTAAAATTCAATCTTTAAAGGCCATCGAAAAATAACGAAGATTGGCCTATGTTCTCACCACTTTAGTTTGCTTGGTTGTTAAAAATTTTACTTTGTGCATTTGTGTTCTTTTGTTTTGCTTAGTATTTTGTTTCTTATGTTTTGTTGTTTCCAAATGAATTTCTTTCATTTTAAAAGAATTTTTTTTCTCAAAAGATCCTTTTGAAAATCTATTTAAAAAATTCAATTAGAATCCCTAAGGTCAAAATCTTTATTTTTTAAAAATATGCAACTATAACTCATTTAGTTTGCACTCTTTTGTTTTCAATAAAAAATTTGTTTTGAGTGGAACATTAATTCAAGCTTATGGTTCCAAATAAATGGGATAATTCTAGGCTAGATTTGCATATATTAATTGGGGATTTGGTAAGACCCCTACATAAAAATCACTTTTTTTTTCAAAATCTTTTATTGACAGTTTGCTAGTTTTACTGCATCCCTGAAAAGAAAATTCAATTTGACTCACTTACGATACTCCAAAATTTTTTGCTAAGATTGTATGGTTTTGTAGACATCTTGAATATGAATTAAAAACTTTGTTTGAGGTAAAAAAAAAACAATTCTGAAATGGAAGATATAAATGAGTCTTTTAGGGTTCTGTTTTCACCCAATTCTAGACACCCAAAATGTTCTTATAAAAATAAATTATTAAATAACTTTGTAAGTTTGATTTGATATATTTTTTTCTTAATTCTAGACTTCCTTAAAATTATTTTAGACACATAAATATTGAAAATAATTTTTCCAATTGAAAGATATAATTTTCCCTTTCTACAATCATTGCACTGCTCTAATTTTGAATAAAGTAGATGTTTAATTGTTTTTAAAATTGATTCGTGTGCCTTCTAACCTTGTCTTTATTTTTCCTTTAAAATAGACCTTCTAAAAAAATTGCAAGATTTTTTTATTTTTTTATTTTTTTTAATGATTTTTTAGAACTTCTATGTTAGTTTAAAAAATCAGTTTATGAATGCTATTGAATTATGCCCTGGGCTAGACCTTTAGAGATGTTTTTTTAAACTGGAATCAATTGGAGCTTTATTAAATTGTTTGGTCTTTTGGTTTACAATCTAGAAATATAGAAGAGCTTCTCTGAAAATATTTGTAATTAAATTCACATTCCAGAAAATTTTTTAGGTTTTATTTTGCAAACCTTCCTATTATAACTACATCCTAAAGTTCCAGTATAGTGCTTGCTTTATTATTTAAACTAGTGTTGTTGGCATATCTTGGCTTTGTTTTGAATTTTATTCTCTAATGTAGACATAATGAGAATGTCGTCTAATTTTTTCATGACAAAATAATGATTGTAGATATTTTTTTTAGGATTTTTCAATTGAATGCAACTATTCTGCCCCTTGTGGCATGTTTTTGTTTTAGTTACTAATTTTGATACTTATAGTTATCTTAAGTATTAGTTTAAATTTAAAAATGAGCTTGTATGTATGTCCTAGGTGATATATGATATTCCTTTGGATTCTTGCCTTTTTTTTAGCTATACATATGTCATATATATTAGTGCTTTGCATCATAATTACTTATTATCATGAATTGTTTTAATCCTATTTCATTACATGTAAGCACACTGTAAGTTATGCATAATATCCAAGTATGGCTCTCCCTTTTTTTATCCTTGTACTTGTCGGGCTTTGTGGAGCCTAGTTTTGTTTGATCCGGTTTGGCGACTAGACCCAAATAATATTGCATGGTTTTTTAATGGGAGATTTGCTGAGGCTTAGTCCATGGAGCGAAGGCTTGGGTCGACAAACCCAAGCCGCCCGTTTAGCCCATTGTGGAACTGCCTTTTGTAATTAGGGTTTTTTAATGTGGTGTGGTTGCTGTGTTATATATAGAGAGAAAATATTGTAGCTGACAAAAGTACTTTGTATTCTTCCCTAATAATAGTGATATCCCTACAGCTCCATGGACGTAGGCAAATTGCCAAACCACATAAATATTGTCTTGTGCGTGTGATTGTTTTTCTTTGACATGTGTTTTCTATATTTTTTTTGTTTCTCATAGGTTGGGAATTTGACTTAATTCCCTTCAACTGGTATCAGAGCCTAAGGTTAGGTTTGAGTGAGAGCAATGGCAGAGGAAGCAGAAAAGGCGTCTAGAATAGAAAAGTTTGATGGCACAGACTTTCCGTATTGGAGGATGCAGGTTGAAGATTATCTATATGGGAGGAAATTGCATCTGCCTTTTTTGGGGACAAAACTTGAGAGTATGAAGGCTAAGGAATGGGCACTTCTTAATAGACAGGTTCTAGGAGTTATTATGTTAATTCTGTCTAGGTCTGTTGCACACAATGTTGTAAAGGAGAATACCACAACAGATTTGATGAAGACTTTGCCTGGTATGTATGAAAAGCCGTCTGCAAACAATAAGGTGCATTTGATGAAGAAATTGTTCAATTTGAAGATGACAGAGAATGCATCAGTAGCACAACATCTGAATGAATTTAATACAATCACAAATCAATTGTCGTCAGTAGAAATTGATTTTGATGATGAGATTCATGCTTTGATCATCTTGGCTTCTTTGCCAAACAGTTGGGAAGCAATGAGGATGGCAGTAAGCAATTCTACGGGAAAGGAAAAGCTCAAGTACAATGATATACGAGATTTAATTCTGGTTGAGGAGATTCGCTAAAGAGATGCAGGCGAAACCTCAGGATCTGGTTTTGCCCTAAACCTTGAGACAAGAGGAAGAGGTAATGACAAAAATTCAAACCGGGGTAGATAAAAATCCAAAAATTCTAATCAGAACAGAAGCAAATCTAGATCAAACCAACAAGTACAATGCTGGAATTGTGGGAAAATAGGTCACTTTAGAAGGCAATGCAAAAGTCCTAAGAAGAATAATGAAGATGATTCTGCTAATGCTGTAACAGAAGAGGTACAAGATGCATTACTTCTTGCAGTAGACAGTCCACTTGATGATTGGGTTTTGGATTCAGGAGCTTCATTTCATACCACTCCACACCAAGAAATCATACAGAATTATGCTGTAGGTGATTTTGGTAAGGTGTATTTGGCTGATGGTTCAACCTTGGATGTTGTGGGTCTGGGAGACGTCCGGATATCGTTGCCCAATGGGTCTGTTTGGTTTCTAGAGAAGGTTCGACATATTCCTGACTTGAGGAGGAATCTGATTTTTATTGGACAACTTGATGATGAAGGACATGCAATACTATTTGCTGGTGATATTGATAGTAGAAAGAGTACTACTGGGTTTGTTTTTACTCTAGGTGGTACAACTATATCATGGGCTTCAAATCTACAGAAGATCCTTACTTTGTCTACTACAGAAGCTGAGTATGTTGCAACAACTAAAGCTGGAAAGGAGATGATTTGGCTACATGGTTTCTTAGATGAATTGGGTAAGAAGCAGGAGATGGGCATTCCACACAGTGATAGTCAGAATGCAAATTTTCTTGCCAAAAATTCGGCTTTTCATTCAAAGTCGAAGCACATACAAACAAAATACCACTTTATTCGCTACCTTGTTAAAGATAAATTGGTAATACTTGAGAAGATTTGTGGATCTAAGAACCCGACAGACATGTTGACTAAGGATGTCACTATTGAGAAGTTGAAGTTGTGCGCAGCTTCAATTGGTCTTCTAGCTTGAGGATAGGAGGATGAGTTGCAGGGATGAGAAATTGTTTCTTGGAGGATAGTGGTTTGATGTTGGTGATTGAACTAGTCTCCAAGTGGGAGATTTGTCAGGCTTTGTGGAGCCTAGTTTTGTTTGATTCGGTTTGGCGACCCGACCTGAATAATATTGTGTGATTTTTTAATGAGAGATTTACTGAGGCTTAGTCCATGGAACGAAGGCTTGGGCCGACAGGCCTAAGCCGCCCGTTTAGCCCATTGTGGAACCGTCTTTTGTAATTAAGGTTTTTTAATGTGGTGTGGTTGTTGTGTTATATATAGAGAGAAAATATTGTAGCTGACAAAAGTACTATGTATTCTTCCCTGATAATAGTGATATCCCTGCAACTCCATGGACATAGGCAAATTGCCGAACCACGTAAATATTGTCTTGTGCGTGTGATTGTTTTTCTTTAGCGTGTGTTTTCTTTTTTTTTTTTTGTTTCTCACAGGTTGGGAATTCGACTTAATTCCCTTCAGTACTTCTGTGAATAGATATGCTTTATGTGTAAAATACCCTCATGCTTGATTGTGTTTTGAATTGCTTTGACTAGTATATAGTCTCCTAAATAGAACAGAATATGATGCACATTGTATGTTATATATCTTGTTTTTTGAACCAACTTTGATGTCTTGTGGTAACACTTAAGTTGTGCTTCAAGTGAACATATTACAATTTCTTTATGATTGTGTTTTGAATTCTTGTTTGGAATGCTAGTGATAATAGAGTTTTCAAATCACCTTAGCCTACTTAGGTATCCTTAATCAATTGACTAATTGTCATAATTCTCTCAATTCAGCTAGCAGAGACCTCTTTAGGGCTTAGAGGGGTGCTACCTCTTTGAGGTACCTTCCCAATAGGTAACCTAATCCCTGGATCTAGACTTGGGTTTTTGATCTAGACTTGGGATTTTCAAAGACTTGCCTTTCCAAAATTTAAGGAGTCATTTTTATTAAGGTTTTAGTTTCTTATTTTATTTTCTCTTAAAAAATAATAAAATAAGTCGCGACTCTAGTTTTTCATAAAATACAATTTTTCACCTTAAAAAGAGAGTCTTGTCGACGAATGGGGACACACATGAAAAATATGGGTCAATACTAGGTCTGAGCTAGAGGTACCTACCTATTAAATGTTTTACCTTATTTCATATGTGTTTTTGTATATCAATTAAGATCACTTGATATTGATTTTAATGTGTTGTTTCAAGGATTAGGTTTGGATTAACCATTTGAGGCCAGGCTAGCCAATGAAGTTGAGGCTCATTCCGATGCTTTTGGTGGTAACAAGAAAGTGACCATGGAGGTGCTTGAAGTAGGTGAAACTATGGGTGCAACTTTGATAATCCAATTGTACTGCTTCAAGGTGCAAGCAAATATGTCAAAGCTAAGCATTGGTTCTTCTTTGCACGAAATAGGATCGTCCTTAGATCTCCCTGTGCTAGCCTAGATTCATCATCTAAGATAGCAAAGCATCCTCTTAGTTCTTAATTTCAGTTGTTTTTTTACTAAATAAGATAGGAAGTTTTTTCTTGTATGGTACTCTTAGACACTTGTGTTTGAAAAGCTATGTTGCGTATTTTTGTTGTAATGACTTCTTTCAAATTTTAATGTGGCTGATAGGGTTGTATGTTGTGTGTTGCATGTGTACAACTCTTTAGTTGTCAATGTTCTACAACATAGAGATTGAATTGTGGTTAGGCTTTGCACATGAGAAAAAACAATTGTTGCACCAGTTGTTCAAGGTGCACACCGGTTGGTTAGCCACAATTCAATTAATTATGCATTGATTCCCTTGTGGCGAGTCAGCATTATGGAACTGGGGCTTATAATCATACTAGTGCTGAAAAAGTATGGCCCAGTCATACAATCTTAAGGCTTATTGCATCATTCATTATTTTTTTTAAGGCAGTTGTAACAGCTTGATGAAGCTAAAAAAGAAGTGGCCTGAGTCTTCTATTCACATAGGACAAATTATATTATTCATATAAATAATATTTTGCTAACTATATGATATGCGTAGGAACAAAAAACTCAAAAAGGGGCAAACAAGTAGTTTAGTCAAGTGTAGTACTTTTTTAAGCATACTTGGTTCCATGGACGCAGTAGCTAAGTGCCATTTGGCAGTTGAGCTAACAGGCACCTGCTAATGCCATTTTCAAAATGGGGAATGGCCATCCAAGTCAGGGTCGGCTTCCCTTCTCTTGGGTACTAGATCTCTTTCATTTATTAGGATGTCTAACCTTTCAGTTATAGTTTTCGAGCTGCTCGTTGTTAATAAGTGTAGCTTGAATTGCTGCCATTTCTCTTTTTCTTCAAGGAAGGTAACAAATTCAAACAAAGCCTCATGATTAATCTTACCATGATATGCATGTACCTAT